>NC_056747.1:1274711193-1274833693 GCF_019279795.1 Protopterus annectens
TTCATTAATTCCAGTGCCCTGGACCAGCTTGTTCTTACCCTCACTAGAGGTAGCGATATCCTTGACCTGGTCATTACTAACATGGGCGACTGTTGCTCTACACCAGTAGTTAACTCCTCCCTGGTTAGATCCAACCACAAAGTAATCACCTTGGAAATCCACATTCAACCCAACCCCCTCCCCCCACAAAGGTAACCACCATGAAAAACTTCTCCAAAGGTAACTTTGGGCTTCTAAAAACAGAAGTGGCTAACTTCATGGCACACATGCAAATGGAGAATAGTTGTATGACCGCCGAATTATACACCAGTGCACTCATGGGCGCCAGAATCATAAGGCAACAGGGAGGAGTGCTCCCCCCACTTTTACAACTGCAAGAAGACCTGTCTCTTTGCATACAAAAAAAATGAAGGAGAGTCCAAAACACATATTCCCATGCATGTATTGCATGCTAAAGTGCAGGCGGAAGTAACTAAATACCCTAACGTGGATTTAAACACAAGCACGGGCAAACTAACTAGCTTAGCCATTCCTTATCGGTAAGCAGATGATGTTTATGCTGGTCGGTAGAGTTTCCAAGTGCTGCCTGCAGATTGGTAAGGAGATTTAGGTTTTCCTCCTAGTGTCATACACATTGCCGTGTAGCTACTGCAGAAGTAACCTAGCTTCTTTCTTATGTTTTATCCATGGAGCGAAGAGTTCTGTTGGTTGACTAGGGGTTAATTACATTGATGTTGCTAGGGAATTTATCTGCTTTGTAGATTTAAGTTGTGTGTAGTGATTTACTGAGGTAATGTTAGCTTATATTGCAGTTTGGTCTACTGGAGTTGTTTTGGATATAAGCAGTGGTCTGTTCTGTATAAATAGACAAAAATAGTGAACTTGTTCCTCAAGCACACTCCAATAATGTCTTTAAAACAAAAGTCGAAGAGAACAGTAAAATCACTTTATTAATACAATAAAATCACTAGTAAGCACTTTCGTTTGGTCTGATGAAGTTTAATATTCAATTAAATGAAAGCACTTACCAGTGATTTTTATTGTATTAATAAAGTGATTTTACTGTTCACTTCGACTTTTGTTTTAAAGACATTATTGGAGTGTGCTTGGGGAACCAATTCACTATTTTTGTATATTTATTCAGTGGTCTGTTCTGTATTGGGAATGTTGGCAGCAAATTTTGCTGCGTTGTAGCATTGCTTGGGCCTCAGCAAGTCTCTTAACTAGATATCTCTCCTGGTTGAGTCTAAAAATGTATGGCAATCAGGTCTACCCCGGCAAACAAATGCAAATAAAGTAACTGTCTTGCCACAATGTGACACAGATCGAGGCTGAAAAAGGTCACATTTAACCCACCTGTTTAACAAACTGAATGAATAAGTAAATTAGTAAGTAAGCAATGCAGTTTTGGCAACTGTCTTTCAGGCAGTGCAACATTGGTATTGCACCTTCTATGACCAATAATTTATGAAGTACTTCTTTACTGGGCTCTTGCAAGTTGAAACAGAAGTACGTTACAACCAAGAGGCAGGAAATAACGGGAGACTGAAGCTCTGGTTAACAAGATAGGTTTTCCTACACATTCACTGAGCACTGGCAGTAGTAGTGATCACCGAGCACTGGCAGTAGTAGTGATCACCGAGCACTGGCAGTAGTAGTGATCACCGAGCACTGGCAGTAGTAGTGATCACCGAGCACTGGCAGTAGTAGTGATCACCGAGCACTGGCAGTAGTAGTGATCACTGAGCACTGGCAGTAGTAGTGAACACTTAGATAATTTACTGAGCCTACCTTAAAACTGACATAGAAGAGGATTGATGATCTAACTTAAACAGAAGTGTACAGTTATTTTTCAGTCTCCAAGTATAACTTTTAACACTTGTCCAGACATTTTTTTCCAGGAGCTGCCAGCATTTCACTTACCAATTTTAGCCAAGGAAGCCAGGAGCATCCACAGTGAAATCTCAAAGGGGATCTGTACATAGCTGTAAACCAGAGTGAAAATGTGTAGCCTTTCCTCCTCATCCTGTACGTGGGATACCTGCTCCCCGTGAAATGCCCGTTCACCTGTTTTCCATCCAGAAATGGAGCTCTCATTGGTGTGTTCGAACAAACGGACATTGTCAGCAGTGGACACCTGAAGAGGCACCATCACAGCTGTCAGTAACAGAGGCCATCCCCTGGCTATCATCCCTGGGACCATGGTCAGCTCGGGGGGGGGGGGCACAGGTAGGCAGACACCAGAGGGTCGTTATGAATAAAACGTGACTTCTGCTCACTCCCCATCAATTTCAGCTTAGATGTTTACCATCTGCTTAATATTTAAATTGTTTAAAAAGCTGATTCAATCTTTAATCCAGCACAATTTATTTCTTTTGATGACTGAATGATTTGGAGTGACTACTTGCGGCAGCTCAGGTAAGACCTGCAAGGAAGGAGAAAGCTGGAATTACACCCAAAACTGGTACTTTCACCTTCAGCTGTGACTGTCACAGGCACAGATACCTTAGCTGTCCTGGTTTCTGTTTTGTTAAAGTCACCTTGGGTATCTTGTTTCTGCTGCCACTATGCTTCCTGCACAGTTCAGTGTGTGGAATGGAGTGACAGCAGGGTACCTGTTCGTTGTTCCATGCCTTCCTATGTGGGTCCTGGGGGAAAGGCATGGAGAAGGTGTGTTTGTGTCACTTGCTATTTAACCAGAGACTGTTAGTACATCCGCACCTCCCCCGTCCTTGGCTTCATGCAACCTGTATTGCACAAATGGCAGAATAGTTACTTACCTAATTGTAATTTCAGCTCTTGACAAAATACAACCTAACAAACTGTGCTTTTAAACAGATTAATTTTTAGCAGGCAACACGCTTGGCAGTAAAGTGTGTCTCTGTTTGTGAGAGAGAGTGAGTGAGTCTCTTACCTCTCAACTCTGCAGAATTTCACAGAATGTCCAGATTATTTTTGCCTCATGTTTTGGCCTGGTCCTCAAAAAACTTATTTTTTCCCCTAGCAAATCATTGGGGATTGAACTTACTAAATAAATTTGAGTTCAGGCTTCATACGCTTCAGAAAACGTATCTTACTTCTGAATGCATTAGCACAAAAAAATCTGGACAAAGCCAAAAATAATGGGGGCCAAAGGCCCAAACTAGGGTAATTTTTTTAAAATATTGCTCTTGTGAACATAGAAAGTTAACAGAATAACAGGTTTTGCATCAGCATGTATTTTCTGAAGGATATAGTCTGAAACTTGAATGCATGTCATTACTTAGTGACTTCCTTCAGTGATTTACCAAACCACAAATGTTATGAGGAACAAACCAAAAATATGAGGCAAAAATCTGGACATTCTGTGAAAATCTGGACAGTTGAGAGGCATGTGTAATGCTTCTCAAGTCTATCGCCGATTTTATGCCCCCCCCCCATTATCCTTGGCTTTGTATGTAATTCTTGAGTTAGATTTTGTGAGAGTGTGTGACACATATGTATGGCTTACTGTTTGTTTACGTGAGAGAAGCTGTAAACAATAGGGCTGAACTCTATACTATCTGGTAAAGGTAATGAAGACATTAGCCATGGGATAAGTAAAATCAATCAGGGAATGTTAATTCAAGTACCAAAAGGGAATTGGCTAAGCTTAAAATGTCCTCCAAGTGAACCTATGTTCTGGTAGTAAATATTTAAAAAAATTGCCCTTTTTAGATGACTAAGTGCCCGCTCACCCTCCGCCCCCCCAGTCTTCAACAGCTTCCAGCGCCTATGAATGCACTGTGCAAACACATACACAAATGCATGGATCTCACCATACCCACTAGAACCAAGTAAAACTCTCCTCAAAAAAAGGGAAGCCAATCAGATTTGCTCTGCGCTACTGCACAATGGTACCTCCTATACCGAGCCAACAGATATTGCCAATATACTGACCGACAGATTCAGTGCCAACTTTGCCCCTCTCTCCTCCCCCAAAGGACCAATTGCAATACCAGCAGAGTGCCAGTCACCCAGTATTACTGCTGCACAGGTTAAAACAGCACTGTCCAGGAAAACAGCTTCTATGGGACCTGACAATGTCCCCGGCTGTGTTCTACATGCACTACAAAGTAAAATGGCACCTCACCTGCGTGTCCTGTTCAATCACAGCCTCACCTCAGGCTTTGTCCCTACAGAATGGAGCACTGATACAGTCATCCCTCTCCACAAGGGAGGAGCAACTACAGACCCAGGAACTATCGCCTCATTAGCCTGACAAGTCTGATGTGCAAAGCTATGGAGTGCATCATCATGGACCTAATAAATAAGGATATGGATCCTACACAGTTTGGTTTTGTGAAGGGTAGATCATGCCTGCTCAACTTGGTCGGATTCTTTGAGTCAGTCATCAGAGCTGTGGATGAAGGCAAGGTGGTTCATACAGCCTACCTTGATCTGGCCAAGGCCTTTGATACCATTCTCCACTCAGGAATCATAGAAAAACTCACTAAGCTAGGCATCAACCCCTATATCACTAGGTGGGTTGCAAACTGGCTCACAGATAGAACCCACAGTGTGAAAGTAGCTGACTCCAAGTCAGACTGCTGACCAGTCACAAGTGGAGTCCCACAAGGTTCGGTCCTGGGTCCTCTCCTCTTTGGTATCTACTTCTCTAAAGTCCAAGCCAACACGAAGGGACTCTGGCTGACAAAATCTGCATACGATTGCAAGTTGGGCACTATTATTAACTCCCCGTGTGATGTTGACATCCTACAGAAAAGCCTCAGTGAGACCAACGACTGGTGTCAGAGCCATTAAGCTCGTCGTCATCCCCCTTGGGAAAAAAAACGGTTCCCCTGAATTACCACATCGATGGTGGTCCACTGAACACAGAAGGCATTATAAGAGATCTAGGAACAAAGGTTGACAGCACCCTCTCTTTTGACCACCATATTGCCACTGTGGTCAGTCCTTCTATGTGGCACATCTCATTACTGTGTCAGCTGGAGAGTCAATTATAGCCCCTAGTTTGCAGTCATCTGAGAAGTATATGCCGAACAGGAGGGGTCCTAGGACTGAGCCCTGGGGAACGCCACTTGTAACCGGTTTAGAGTCAGGCCTAGCTCCTGCAACTCTTACCATGTGGGTTCTGTCTATGAGCCAGTTGGCAAACCATCTCGTGATGTAGGGGTTTATGTTCATGCTGGTGAGCTTGTCTATAATACCAGAATGGGGGATGGTGTCAAAGGCCTTTGTGAGGTCTAGGTAGGCTGTGTGGCCCACCTTTCCCTCGTCTATAGGAAACCAGTCTGGTGGACCCTGCCATAAACAAGCTATGCAATAGAAGGAGGAAACTAGTACAGAAAAGAGTAAAATCCCAAGGTTCATAGGTTAGTACTAAGCAAACTGCCTTTGTGAGCCATTTTAAGCCTAGCCAATTATCCCTTGTGAGACTCAAACCCTGCACCTTGTGCTTGTAAGGCAAACACCTTAACCATTAGGCCACCCTCCCAAGAAGGTTAGACATCCCTGATCAGCATCAGCAAGAAACTACGATCCCTCATAAAATCATCCAAGGCTAGCTTCAACCTTATAGGGCGATAGTTTCTGGGGTCTGTTGTGGCTCCACCTTTTTGGAGCAGAATAACTGTTGCTGTGCGCCAATCTATGGGCATGTAGCCTGTGAAGAGGCTGAGTTTGAACAGCATGTTTAGGTGAGGAGTTAGTTTATCTTTGAGCTCATGTAGGATGCAGCCTGGGATACCATCCAGTCCCACTGATGCTGTGTTTTTGGCTTTGGAGAGGGCTGTTTTAACCAGAGTGTCTGTGATTTCAGGGGCACTACATTCTTCTGGTATGGTTATGGGCCCTTTTGGGGACGAGAGGGGGGGTGAAGTTTGCACTGAACCTGTCTGCCAGCATGTTGGCGATATCAGTCGGTTCAGTGTATTTTGTGCCTTTGTACACTAACTCCGAGCAGATCTGAGAATTGCCACTTAGATTTTTGACATAGCTAAAGAATGCCTTGTAGTTATCTTTGGAGTCCTTGGCAATTTTTCTTTCAAAGCTAGCCTTGGATGATTTTATGAGGGATCGTAGTTTCTTGCTGATGCTGATCAGGGGTGTCTAACTTTCGTGGGAGGGTGGCCTAATGGTTAAGGTGCTTGCCTTACAAGCACAAGGTGCAGGGTTTGAGTCTCACAAGGGATAATTGGCTAGGCTTAAAATGGCTCACAAAGACAGTTTGCTTAGTACCAACCTATGAACCTTGGGATTTTACTCTTTTCTGTACTAGTTTCCTCCTTCTATTGCATAGCTTGTTTATGGCAGGGTCCACCAGACTGGTTTCCTTTTTTTGGAGGAGTGAGTCTTGGTTTTGCTTGGGATAGCACGATCCATGCATTCTTGTATGTGCCCATAAAGTGCATTAGTAAAGGATTTTGCAGCTTGGGCAGCATTATCCTTTAGTATGGGGGCTTTGAAACTTTCCACCTCGGTCTTAAGTAATGTGAAGTTTGCTGTTGAAAAGTTTTTCACTGTGATTTCTTTGACTGGGGGTGGGGGTGGAATGTGAATATCCAGAGTGATTAGTTTATGGTTATCTCTAACCAGCGAGGGGTTGACTTCTGGTGTGGAACACCGGTCGCCCATGTTGGTGATGACCAGGTCCAATATGTTGTCACCTCTGGTGAGGGTGTTGACCAGTTGATCCAGGGCGTTTGAGTTTATAAATTCTAGGAAATGTTGGGCAAGGGAGTTAGTACTTAAGTAGATTTCCCAGTTAATGTTTGGATAATTGAAATCACCCAATATCAGAGTGTTTGGTAGGACCTTTATGTTTCCCAGTGTTTCCAGAAATGCGGAATAGGGGTCCTGGGACATGGTGGGTGATCTGTAGCAAGCTAAAATTTGAATTGCAGTTTTGCCCATTGTTAGTTGCACGTGGATGATCTCTGAAGCTTCGTGCTCTGCCACTAACCTGGAGGTGTGGGTATCCTTGATGAATATGGATACGCCCCCACCTTTTGTATTTCGGTCCCGGTTTTGTGGCCGAATGTATGGTATGAGCTGTAGCCTGGAAGTGCTGGGGTGCTCTCTGGAGCCTTAAACCAGGTTTTTGTTACAACACATATATCGATTTTCTCCGTACCGAGGAGTGCCTCGAGTGCATGCATTTTGAGGTTTAGACTTCTGCCATTGAGTAGCACTACCCTCAGTTTTTTGTTACTGGCGCTATTTATGACAGTGGGTTTGTCTTTTCAGCCTTACCTAAAAAAGGCACTATGGGGGTGGCAAGAGCCTTGGCCAGTATCCAAAAGCCTAAGGGTGTCAGGTGCAAGCCGTCTCTAGCGATGCAGCGTGGCTTATCAAGCATGTCATTCCAGGCAGACAGACACTGGATCCCCTTTGAATGACACCAGAAGCTTAGCCAATTGTTGAAATTGATAATTTTTTCTTTATACCGTGGTATCATTCTTGGTGAGGGCAGGATGCTACTCGGGGTCATACCGGCCTGGGCTACATGATCAGAGAGCTCTTCCATGTCTCTTTTCATGTAGTCCAGGGAGGTACGGCTCAGGTCATTCACACTAACATGAACAATGACAATGTTATATTTGTACTTGTTCTGGAGTGACCTGAGTGCTTGGGTTATGTGGCAGATCCTGGCACCCGACAGGCAGCTAACAGTGACCTTCTCCTTGTTCAGCCTAGTGAGTGGGATGTCAGTGTACCTGATTATAGAGTCACCTATTACTAGTGTGTTGAGTATGTCATTTTGCCTTAAGGGCTGTGATTTCGTAGCACACTGGTTTTGTGAAGTATGTGTTTCATGGTTTGTGTTGGGGGTTGGAGGTTGCTTGGATGTCTGCTTTGGAGGTCTCTGTTGCTTTTGAAGATTTTTATTTAGAGCCTTCGACTATGTTTTCGTGTATTTATGTGTGTTTTTTCCGGTGCTGGTTTCATAGGTCTATGTGAGACTGGTGGTGTGATGCAAGTAATTCCCTTCTAGTCTTGACTGTCTGGTCCAGTCTTAGGTTGAGAGAGCTTAGCCTCCAGTTTGGCTGTATAATTGCATCTCTCGCATGTGTTAGTGTTTGGTGGTAGGAGGAGAGGGTTGTCTGTGTACATGACGCAGTTGTAACATTGCCTCAAAATGCCCAGATTCACCAGTTGGACCGGAGAGTACACCTGAAACTGCCCTTTGGACATGCCTGGATAGGTACAGTGAACTGTTTTACTGATTGGCTGGTAAGGTCAATTAGAGGGAGTTGCCCTTCTCTACAGTATAGGGGGGGTCTAGTGCTAAGGTTTATTAGTGCTTGCTATAAGTTTTGAGCAAGTGCCAGGCTGAGAAGTGAATGGTTTGAGTGCTTAAGTTGAAAGTTTGTCTAGTTCCAAGGGAAAACTTGAAGAGTAGACTTTGTGGAGCCAGGAATAGTTATACCCCAGCTAACCGGCACTGCCTGGCACGCAAAACCATGCTAATGCGTGTTTTATAGCAGGGAAATGAAAGAAATAGAAGTTAGCCCAAAATGGCCAATAAACTACTAATTTCTGGGTGTAAACCACTCCTCCAGGGACAGATAGGCTGCTCAAAGCTCCCCTCTCTCACAAGTGAACAGAGAAACTTCCTTCTATCCAAGTAAGGTATGGGCAAACACAGAAACTTGTAACACAGCCCTGAATTCAGCACTAACCTGAAAACTGGACTATGCTAGCTTAGAAAGGCGGGAAAACAAGTATATTGTTTTTTTTTTTTTTTTTTTTTTTCAGAAAATAAAACAGAGACAATCAAAAAAACACTTTAAATGCACAGAAATAGCTATCACACTTGGGTGTGTAGCCTACAACAGTTAAACAGGTAATTTAAACACAAAAATGACTGTTAAAGTGCAGGCAGTAAAATAAGTACAATATGTAGCTGAAACAAGCTTTTTAAATCACAGAAACCCTTAAAAAATCTGCATTTTAGGCAAAATTAGCTAAAGGCAGCAAGAAAATGCAGAAAAATTATACTTAATCACGCCAAAGTCTCTCTTTTGTCTCTCTACTGCTGTAGAACACTGCAGGACACCAATGTGGGTTTTATAGCAGGGAAATGAAAGAGATCAACCACTAATTTCTGGGCTGAAACCACTCCTCTAGGGACAGATAGGCTGCTCAAAGCTCCCCTCTCACACAGGTGAATCAGTCTGAGACTATTGTAAAATAATTTCTCAGGATCTTTAGGTTCATGGTTTCTGCAATTCTCATGATTCCTCTAGCTAGGTTACACATTATAAAGATGCAATGATTTCTAAAAAATCACATGAGCCCAACATTTGCATTCTCTGGAGTATCAATTCCAGTTTGGGGCTTCCCAAAAAAAGGAATTGCATTGGAGGAAAACATAAATTCATTGGAGTATAAAGGGGTGTTGTACTCCTGAGTGTGCTGTCCTTCAGACGAAACATTAAACCAAGGTCCTGCCTACTTCAGTTGGAGCTAGCTCAGCTAGATGTACAGGATCTCATGGTACCTACTGAAAAGAATAGGGGAAGTTCACCAATGCCACGTCAAAATTTCCCCTAGCAGTATAAATGCCACCTTGGGACTACCCTGAACAGAGGCAAATAAACTAGTAGGACTAATCTGGTCAGTAAAAGGATTATTCACAGATGCTTTAGATTTTGCTTGGGGAGCAGTTTCCGTTGGGGTAAAGGTGAAAAACCTGCGGAGCCATTCAGAAACAACAACGCACATCAGTGTCTCTTCATCACCTGTGGTCACCAGGACCCCTACAAGTGATTACAGAGAATGCGACAGTCATGTGGTACATTAGCAAGTAGGAGGGTACAAGGTCGTACCCACTATGCATGTTGGCTATGATGACTTGGGTGGTAGCTCCACAACATCCATTAACCCTTCAAGCACCTTACTTTCTGTCAGAGCAAAATGCAATGGCAGACAAGCTGAGCAGGACCAGGACAGATGCCCACAAATGGAAAGTGAATGGGAGGGTGTCTTTCAGGTACTGATCCAGTTGTGAGAACACCGTGGACAGATCTTTTCATTTCCTTTCAGAACAGACCACTAAACAAATTCTGCAGGGCTCCTTGCAAAGAAGCCTGGAAAGCAGATTAATTTTCATTTATGCATTTTGACCCTTTTCACTGATACTCAGGGTAATTCTAAAGACTCAGAATCACTCTCCAAAAATTATTTTGGTGACTCCATTTTGGCCCAGGCAACATAGGTTCTCCCTTCTTATGGAACTGGCCAAGGCAATTACCGCAAGCTTTACCACAGACTGCATCTACTCACAAAGACTGGGGAGTTTGATACACCCCAGTCTCAAGCAAGTTCAACTAACAGACTGGATGATTCAGTTGTGATACCTTTCAGCACTTCTTTCTTGTGCAGCAGGTGCTAGAAAATGGAAGAAAACTTGCTACTAGAAAATAATATAATATAATATAGTATAATATAATATAATATAATATAAAATAGTATAATATAATATAATATAAAATAGTATAATATATAATATAATATTATACAATACAATAATAATATAATATAATATAATATAATATAATACAATATAATATAATACAATACAATATAATACAATATAATATAATACAATATAATATAATATAATATAATATAATACAATATAATATAATATAATATAATATAAAATAGTATAATACAATATAAAATAGTATAATATAATATAATATAAAATAGTATAATATATAATATAATATTATACAATACAATAATAATATAATATAATATAATATAATATAATACAATACAATATAATATAATAAAATATAATACAATATAATATAATACAATATAATATAATATAATATAATATAATATAATATAATATAATACAATATAATATGCTGCTCGGTTAAAAAAACTCCAGCTCTACTCAGTTGCATACCGCCTACTTCGAGGCGATCTATGCCTGACATACAAAGCTATGTCAAATCCAGAATTAATGGACATGCTCCACCTCAGTAAATCTAAATCCCTTAGAGCCACATGCTCGAGGGACTTGAACCTCAGCACAGAAATAAATAGAACTTGCTGGAGGGACAGGTTCATAACCCAGAGGCTCCCTTCGCTCTGGAATAGAATTCTAGTTCATGTGAGGCAGAGCACCTCACTGAATCTCTTCAAGAAGAATCTCGATAAGTGGATGGGGGATCGTAGGTTTGTCCCAGGGATTACTCCCGTGTCACTATTAGACAGAGGCACAGTAAACTAAACCTTAAAAAGGGCACAGTATACTCAAATCAAGGGGTGGCGTAAGCCATACAGAATCGGGCTAGGCTTATAATTGCCCCAGGGCAGATAGCCTAGTATGAACCTATAATATAATATAAAATAGTATAATATAATATAATATAAAATAGTATAATATAATATAATATAATATAAAATAGTATAATATATAATATAATATTATACAATACAATAATAATATAATATAATATAATATAATATAATACAATACAATATAATATAATACAATATAATATAATATAATACAATACAATATAATATAATATAATATAATATAATATAATACAATATAATATAATATAATATAATATAAAATAGTATAATATAATATAATATAATATAAAATAGTATAATATATAATATAATATAAAATACAATAATAATATAATATAATATAATATAATATAATATAATATAATACAATACAATATAATACAATATAATAATAATAATACAATATAATACAATATAATAATACAATATAATATAATATAATATAATACAATATAATATAATATAATATAATATAATATAATATAATATAATATAATATAATATAATATAATATAATATAATATAAAATAATATAATATAATATATCTGTAAGTGGATAAGATTTTCAATTTGGTGCCTAGCCAATAATCAAGACCTTATTAGACAATCTGATGTTGTCAATCTTCATTTACTCCTTGGCAAATGGTTTTGGTTGCAATATCAGAATGACTCGACCGTTACTATAGCCCACGAGAAGCAAAAGCTCTCAAGCTTAAGTCCTACCCAGAATGCTTATTCCCAAATTACTTCAGATCTCATTTGCCACTTACTGAGACATACAGATCGCCAATAGCTCTCGAGCTAACTGATTTATATCATATATATGTATATATATATATATATATATATATATATATATATATACATATATAGGTTCACTTTATAATCCTGAAATCCTGAAATATCAAATTTTAGAATTTCGAGATCATAAAGCCGAAACCTTACAATTCCGAAACCCCGGAAGCGCAAATTTTAAAATTGTTCATCCTACACTAACCATACATCACACACATACACATACATGCACCTTCACCCCACACACAAATACACAAACCTGCACTACATGCTTGCACCCCCCATACCCCCCCTACTTAAATATACTAACTCCCAAGGTCGCACTTCACAGACAAACACATGAAAACACCACCATACACCTACATTCCCCTCACACACACACACATCACAGTCACAGCACACACTGACACACACTAAAGCCCCTAACCAAAACCCTTACACATAAATACTTACGTGAACTTTCACCTATCCATTCACACACCGCAACACCAGAAGCACTACTTCAACATCTCTGAACTTTGGGATTTTGAAATTCGTGCTTCTGGGGCTTTGGAGTTTTGAGATTTTCGGCTTTATAATCTCAGGATTCTGAAATTTGATATTTCAGAAATTCGGGATTATAAATTGTTCCCATAGATAGATAGATAGACAGATAGATATTTTTTTCCAGTATTAATATAACTTGTTTCCTTTTTCAAACTTTAAAATTCACTGTCACTTTTTTTCTATATCTACTCATTTTCATATAGCTCCTTTATGTATTCCATTTTAACACTTCAGTGTTTTTTCTTGCTTGTCTACCATCATTGGTTGTCTTTCTTTCCGTACATTTTGATATTCTCTACTACCATGGTTGGTAGACTATCTATCCGTTTTGTTTTCCATTTCCTTAAAAAAAAAGTGAAGAAGAAAGTGTGTGTACTTTTACCTCTATACCATTTAAACGTTTTTTCTGTGAGTCTATAGTGTGTGTGTGTGTGTGTGTGTGTGTGTGTGTGTGTGTGTGTGTGTGTGTGTGTACATGTGGTTGTATTTATCTATTTTTTCTGGGTATCATGGCTGATAAGGGCAGAGACACTTCTGGGTTCAAGAAATGGATCAACTGTGAATGAAAGCTTCCAAATTCTTATGAGCATTCTCTCTGTGTCTACTGCCCGGGCCTGATGCACTTACAGGAAAATTGTTCTACATGCCATAGCTTCAGTCACCGGGCCCTGGTTGACATAAAAAATAAGTTAATTTTGAAGGGAGATCCTGGGTCCAACTTTCCCAGTGTTGACTGTTTCAGTTCCGGCTAGGTCTTTATTTCCAAGGCCAAACCCTACCCTGAGCTATTCATCCCTTTTGGAGCTGAGACCTTTGAGGTCATGGCTAAGTTGCCGATCCGAGGGGCAGGATTCGTCTCCATTTTTTTCGGAGCCATCCCTGCACCTCAGGACTTTGGTACCATTAGCTCTACCCTGGCTTTGATATCGGGAGAAGTTTCTTCAGAGCAGGGGGGGGCACGGTTCAGAGGCAGTCTTTATCAGTTCCCGGCTCCCTTCCCTCTTTGGGGGACCAACTTTCCAGGCCATGGGGAGGGTTCTGTCGACTCTGGGCATTCATTCGGCTCCACCCCATTTGGAGCAGCTCACTACCCCTCCCCTTCAACAAGAGTCTTAACCAGTTCCATCACCTGGACAGCGAGCATCAAAACTGCAAGAATCACCTATTCAGGTTTTGTCATCTTCTGACACCTCCTCAGATTGTCCCACTGAGGAGGTTCCTCAGAAGTGTAAGTGTAAAAGGAAATACTTAGATTCCCCAGAGGAATCCATCACAGAGGACACTGATTATGATGAAAGTGAGGGTTCCCCACAGTCACCCCCAGAAGACATCTCTTTTGGAGACATCCTTGAGATCCTTAAGCAGATGGTTGGCTGATGCCCTAAAACCTTCTCTGGAGGAATCGTTGTACCTGCAGGCCTTCAGCACTCATCCATCTACATCTTGGGTTACCCGCTGACAAGCTCATAAAGTTGATCTCGCAATGGGCATGGAAGGCTCCTGATAACATAGAACTCATCCCCAGGAGACCAGAAAAAAATTCTTACCCCACCTTAGGATCATCAGTTTTGAGCAAAGGGATTGTCAGTAGATGCCACGGTTGTAGAAGTGGCCACAAAAAAGGAAATGGCAGGGGAAAGTTCCACTATCTAACCTCCCAGTAGACAGCCTCAGGTGATGAGTAGGTTTAGAAAGCGGGTTTATGCTTCATTAACCTTTACATTATGGTCTTTGAACTTTATGCCACACTTCAGACTCCAAAGGGATCTAATTAAGGAGTTATCAGATACTCTTGCAGGAGCCATACCTGATGAAGTCCAAGATAAGGTTGCTTTTTTGTTGGCTACCTTAGAGTCCATTTTGAATTATTTTGTTGGCCACCTTAGAGTCCATTTTGAATTCATCCACAAAGCTCATAGCACATGCAACCAAAGGGATGACTAGAGCAGCCAGATCGGGCGTAGACATAAAGAGACACACCTAGATGTGCTTGTGGAAATTTGCAGAGCCATTCAAGTCTTCATTCATCAATGCTTTCTTTGATGGATTATCCCTTTTTGGCCCTAAAGATCAAGAAACGTTGTCCAGGTGCGAAAAGGATGGAAAGACCCTTTCTGCAGTGGGCGTATGTTTTAGTACTCCTCAACAGTCCTTTCTGCGGAACATAAAATAAAAAGATGTCCACCAGGCTGGAGCGGAAATTGATATACTTTAATGTCAAAAACAATGACAAAAAGAATAAAACAGGTTAGCGCTTTTGCGGCACTTCCACTTCATCAGACCTGCACTGAAACACGGCAGTTTGTTGGACTTGAGAATGACACAGCAGGAACAAAAACAGAAATAAAATCCAGAATTTTATTCACTGATGAATAATCCAAGTACAAGTAACAAATAGGTAAGTGCTTTCACTAGTTATACTAGCTTCATCAGACCACAGTCCTTTTTGCAGAACCAAAGGAGTGGGAAAATGTGGTTCAAAAAGTCCCAAGGGCCTTTCCAGGATGCACGTGGCAGTAGCTCCCCCAGGGACAGAGGGGGGAGCTTTAATGGAAAACACCATCCATGCAGCAAAGGTGGTCCACAAAATCAGTGTTCCAGGGATACACTTCCTGGTAAACCCTATCAGCACTCCTGAAAGGAGGCCCAATTGCCTTTTGGAGGCAGTTGAGGGATGTTTATCCCTGCAACAACACGCCTGGCTTCAAATAACTTCAGATGTTTGGGTGCAGATGATTATATCCAGAGGCTACACCATACCCTTTCTTCTACATCCCCACAATGGCTGGAAAATCCCCGACTTTCCACCCAGTCAGAGGGAACCAGCAGTGTTAGAAATACAAAAACTGCTACAAAAAAGAGTCATCCTAGAGGTCCCACCAAACCAGATAGACTCCGGAGTTTACTTAAGATTCTTTTTAGTGCCATAAAAGACAGGGCACTGGAGACCAATTCTGGATCCAAATGGTTTGATTAAATCTATTCGACAGACAAAATTCCAGATGGTCATGGTTCACTCTATTCTCCCATTTCTAAAGAAAGGTGATTGGATTTGCTTGATAGATCTCCAGGATGCATACTACCTCATAAAATGGACAAGCGTTCCATGAGATATCCACACTTTCAGCTAGGAGCCGGTCATTATCACTTCAGAGCTCTGCCCTTTGTTCTCACCACAGCCCTCAGGGTATTCACCAAATGCATGGTAGTAGCGGCTCACTTGAGACTGCAAGGATTCCAGGTGTTTCCTTACTTAGACAACTGGCTCATTACTGCTCCTACCAGGCGTCTTCTAGAACAAGCAAGAGACTATGTTCTCCAGACCTGCACCAACCTGGGGATTACTGTAAATTATGAGAAATCACAGCTGACTCCAACTCAGACTTTGGAGTTCATAGGAGTTTTTAGCTTTGTTCTTTATCTTATCTAAGATTGCAAAAGGCCCAAGTGCAAAAAATTGTCAGAAATAAGAGCTGCATGACTTGTTCTACAAGCCTTAGGTTCAGTGGCAGCGACCATAACATTACTTCCCCTAGTGAGATTTCACATAGGAATTCTACATTGGCTTCCAGCATCTCAGTGGTCTATACTGTATCAAGCTATGTTGGATCACATTTTGGTTATCAACCCCTGCACGAAAGGCCTGGATTGGTGGATTCATTCAGAGGAAATTGTCTTGGGCCGCCCCTTTGTCCCATCTCAACAAAAAGCCATAGTAACCATAGATGCCTCCCAGATGGGGTGGGGGGGGGCATTATCTGGGTAAGACTGTCCAAAGCACTTGGTCCCCCATGGAGGCCAACTTGCATATCAGTGTTCTAGAGTTGAGGGCAGTGCTTTTAGTGTTGCAGGTCTTTCAAACTGCTCTCCCCTCAGGAAAGATTGCAATTCAAGCAAACAATATGTCTGTGGTTTGGCACATCAACAAACCCTTTGTCAAGAAGCTCTCAGAGTCTAGCAGTGGGCTGTCTCTTCCCACCACTTTCTAGTTCCAGTGTGATAGCAGACAAACTGAGCAGATGCATTCTCCTGCCTCACAAATGGTCTCTGAATCCTAAAGTGGCAGAAATGATTTTTCATCACTGGGGCCAGACTTGCTGTGACCTGTTTGCCTCACCCATAAACAACAAGTGCAACAGCTATTTCACCCTGTTCCCCCTCCAGGGGAGACCCTAAGAGATGGTCTCCTGCACAATTGGTCCTCTGGACTCTGGTATGCCTTTCCCCTGATCCCTTTAATTCCTCAATTTCTAAAGAAAGCGATCAGGTTGAAGAACAAGGTAATCCTCATTGCTCCCTTCTGGTCTCAACAAAATTGGTTCCCCTTTCTTTGGCCTTATCAGATTCAATGACCATGGACTCTGGACCCATATCCATTTCTCGTAGCCCATCCAGAGGGATTAGTTCACCAAAACCTTCAAAACCTCAAGCTCACAGCTTGGCTTCTCCAGTTCCATTGATTGCCAAATGTAATCATCTATCTTTCTCAGTTGATAGGATTCTTTTGGCTTCCCATAAGCCTTCCATCAGAAAACTCTGCAACAGTAAATGGAAGAGATTTTCCCTCTGGGCTCGAGATAATAACGTTAACCACTACTCCACTCCTATCAACAAGGTCTTAGAATTTTTAGCTTTGTTCTTTGAAGCAGGAGCCTCTTCCACTGCTATCAGGATTCAGCTATTGGCTATTTTTAATTTTCATAATGGGCTCAAAAAATATGCATTGATTTCTCATAAACTTTGCAAGGTGTTCTTAAAAGGAACCTTGATGTTAAAACCACCTTATAAGGATCCTTTTGCACCTTGAGACTTAAAATTTTTTACTATCAATTGTACGAATGACAAGTTGTTGGCACGTATGCTGCAGAAAATCAGATTGTCATTTGCACAAGGTCAAGTGTATGGGTTTGTCAAACACACTTATGTGAATGCAGTAGTGCATTCACATAAGTGTGTTCGACAAACTGTATGGAGATCGCGTTACAGTGGGGATTGGAAATTTATCCATATCTCCACTGTAGTGCCACCTCGGAGTCGGAATATATTATTCCCGGGGGGGGGGCAGAGGGGCTTCCCCCCCTGCAAAAATGTGATATGTTGTATAGGAGTTTGATTTACAACAGCTCCTATATGGATATCACGTGATGTTTTCAGTGTCAACGTCAACATAAATGTGTCAATCATTTTGGTCGACATTGTGTAGGAGTCGAGATTCCGAGTTCGGTGCTTTGTTTCAGTATTGGGAATGGCAAATGTTTTGCCTTTCGCAGTATTGATAGTAAACCACTTAAACTTAGTGTTACAAACAATAGTACATACCCCGTTTGAGCCTATTACCAACTGTGACCTAAAAGTCTTATCTTGGAAAACTATTATTCTGGTAGCGATTACTTCTGCCAGAAGAATCTCAGAAATTCAAGCCTTATCTTGCAAACCACCATATTTGATATTTCACAAAGACAGAGTTTCCTTGAGAATGAACCCTTTCTTTTTACCAAAAGTGATGTCAGAAATGAATGTCAGTCAGATGTTCAATTTACCAGGATTCTTTCCCAATTTTTCAAACAAAGGTGAATACTGCCTGCATTTATTAGATGTTCATAGACAATTCCACTTCTGTCTTCATAGAACAAAAGACATAAGGAGATCTGACCAACTATTTGTTTCTTTTTCAACTGCCAAAATGGGCAAGCTAGTCACCAAGGTTAACTTATCTAGATGGCTAAAAGATTGTATTTCCGTTATATACAACAAGAGGAATGTTGAATTACCTGGGCCTGTTGAGGCACACTCTACTAGAGCCATAGCTACTTCAGCAGTTTTTCATTCCAGGGCTTCTATGGACAATATTTGTGCAGCAGCGACATGGGCTACCCACATACCTTTATCTCTCATTACAAATTGGATTTTATCTCTAGGAGAAGGTGTCATTTGGTTCTATAGTGCTCAGGAATATCCTGCCATGAGTTCTCCCAAGATCTAAGGTAACTGGGGACTCTGTCCCATTTGTTAAGGATTAAATGAAGATTGACAACATCAGATAAAGAAGTTATGTACTTAACATAACATTCCATCTGTGTTATCCATCTTCATTTATCGATGACTACCCACCCTCCATCTCCTTTCCATTCAGGCCTCTTGGTAGAACGAATTTTGGTCCTAGTTATGCATTTTTTCATATACGACACCAGAGAGCATATTATTGCAGAACTGTGGGGGTTCATATTTACCCATATATATATGGCAGTCTCATTCAGGAAAGATCCACATCAGAGAACCTAGATGCCTTACAGATCACTGTAGACTACTTTCAGAAGGTAGGCCTCACGTTAAATCTTTAAAAAAAACAAACTCTTCCTTAAACAAGGATCCTCTTTCTGAGAGCCTTCATAGATTTGGTCCAACAGAAAGACGTCCTTCCTTTTGTCAAGATTACTTCCTTGAACAAGCTATCTGACCAGTCTGTTTCCAAAGTACTTCATCACTGTAAGAGAATTCCTGAAGATATTGGGTTACATGGCATCCTGCATTCTTATGATCCCATTTGCAAAGTCACACATGCAGAAACTCCAGTGGTTCCTGAAAAATGTTTGAGAGCAGCATTCCAAACCCTTGGAAAACCTACTACCTCTCATTCCATGCCCAAAAAAAAGGAACTCCCGTCATGAAAGTACATCATGCAGAGGAACCCAGGGGTGAATTGTTTTACCAGAAACAGACGACCATCACCACAGACTGTTCAGACATAGCTGGGGGGCTCACTTAGGTTCCCTGAATGTGCAGTGTATTTTGACCCCACAGCAGAGGAAGTTATCAGAAGACATTATTAGCAGTCTACCTCACCATAAAAGCCTTTCAACAGAATTTAAGCCCAAGACCCTGCAAATCTGGACAGGTAACACCACAGTGATGTGGTACATAAACAAACAAGGGGGAACTCTGTCTTACTCTCTGTGCAGCCTTTCCAGGAAAATTTGGATGCTGCCTCAAGAAATAGGGCAGACCCTCAAAGCCTCTTATATTCCAGGCCAGAATGATAGCCTGGCAAATTCTCTAAATAGTGACATTCTAAATACGAACAAATGGATGCTGGGGAGAGGGGTCTTCCTAAATCTAACCATACAGTGGGGGATCCACTCAACAGACCTGTTCATTTCTCACCACAACAAGCAACTATAGAAGTTCTGCTCCAAAGCACAACAGACAGGAGCTTGAAAAATAGATGCATTCTCTTTCACATGGACAAACTGGTTACTTTATGCATTCCCACCCTTACCCCTGATTCCCAGGGTATTGACAAAGATCAGGGTAGACAGACCCATCATGATCCTAGTGGCCTCTTCTGGCTAAGACAACACTGGTTGTCCCTCCTTCTAACACTCAGTGAGGGAAGACTCCACACCTTATTGCAGGAAAGATCTCCTCAGCTATGTCAAGGGATCTCTCTTCCACCCCCACCTAGCCACCCTCAGGTTTACACCCTGGAGGATTGGATTCTGACACCAAAGAATGATCCAATTCAATGACCTGCTTTCCATTGTAAGGGAAACATGGAAGCCCATACCAGGAAATAATTCCTGCCAGAATAGAAAACATTCTCCACCGGGTGGCACAGCAAAAGCACTAATCCCTCTCAGGCAGACATTAACTCAGTCTTGCAGTACCCATCAGGCCTATTTAGACAAGGGCTTGCCTATTCCAGCATTAAGGAACATGCATCCACCATATCAGCTTGCCTACACAGTACCTCACCTATCTTCTCACACCCCCACATGAACCTATTTTAAAAGGGGTGAGTCACTTAAGACCACCCAGAAGTGACTATATTCCAGCATGGGATCTAAATTATGTGTTAGAAAAACTAACCTTGTCCTCTCTGAATGTATTGCCTCTGCCTCTCTAAAAATGCTTACTTGGAAAACCACTTTTCTTATAGTTGTCATGTCAGCTAGGAGAGTTTCTGAGCTATAAGCAGTCATGTGTAAATAACCTTTCAGTGTCTTCCACAGCAACAGTCACCCTCAAACAAACTCATCCTTTATGCATAAGGTGGTATCAGAGCTGACTCTAAACCTACCAGTCTTCTTCCCAAATCCACAGAACAGGATAGTGCAAGTCTTTCACACCAGGAATCAGTACTGCAACTCTGACTACGAATAATAGCACAGTTGTGTCCCACTTACCATAATTGTTGATGTATGAGTAGATCAATGTTGCAGTACTGATTGTAGGGTCTTCCTACCATGCAGAAGCCCACAACCAGCCTGATTTCCAGAGTCTTTACATCATCCTTAGACAAAAGATATCTGAAGACTGACATATGGATGGCAGAGTATACGAAGGGCATCCGTTAGAACCATTTTCAAGTCTTTCTATGCAGTAAATAAGCAGTCTGATGCCAGAGGACAACACAGTCTCCCCAGTTGTCAGAATTAAAGTGAGGAGGGAAACAGTCCTCTTATCTCCGTTGCCTCTCTGCTTCCTTTCTGCAGGAAACAGCTCCTCTACCCTTTGCAACCAGTGGATAGAGAGGTTGGATGGTGGGAATATGTACTGCAACACTGATCTACTCAAACATCTACAGTTATGGTAAGTGGGACACAACTATGCTTTCTTAAATATTTGTGCAAGTTACTTTCCTCTAGCCTACCTATTCCTGTATCAGGGTTCACCTAACAGCCATTTCAGCTTGTCTGCACATAGATACTCCCCTTTCATCTCTGTGTTTGATAGAATAGTTTCTGAAGTGAGTTTTGCATATTGAGCCCCCCCCCACCTTTTCCAGGCCCAGGTATAGCTTTGCTAGGACTATTCTCCAGAGGCTCCTAGACCGTTTCCTTCCTCCTCTCAGGTTGGCTAGGGTTTCATAATCATCCCATCTAGCCAAAGGCTACTGCAGCAGTGAGAATGATGAACATAGTACAGTCATGCAAGTTGCAGTTATATCACAGTAGATGTTCAAATTCCTCACTGCTGCAGTAGCAGCCCTCACCGTCCACCCCCCCCCCCCATTTCCGTATATAGTTATTTGTTGAGATATAAACTTCTTGGATATTGTTTTTACCATTTAGAGGTTCAGGATGAGTATGCTATTTCTGTATGGGCAAGAAAAACCTGAAACTGTATTGACTGCTGATTTACTTCCAAGGGGCTAGCCAATCAGCAGTAAGATTTGTACTTTACACAGAATCAACTGTGACACAAAATCTATCATTTATGTGGCCTTTTGCACATGTTGTTCTGCCTTATATGTCGGCAAGACTGACAGAAGGTTTAAGGAACGTATTTACCAGCACTGTTATGCGATTAAAAACAACAAGTGCGAAAATGCACTGGCCAAGCATATAGTTAGCAATCCAGGTCATGCATTTCTTTTTATGGGCATTGATCATTTACCTGTATCTATTAGAGGTGGTCCTATCTCACTTATATTGGAAACCCGTGAGTTAATATGGCAACTTAAATTGGATGCCTTCAATGCACCAGGTCTTAATGAAAGCTGTAACATAGCACCGTTTTTAATGTACAAATCTTACTTGAGGTGAAAGCCCTTAGGGGCTAGTTCATAGCAAAAGCTTTATGATTCTTTGTAATTTATGTTTAGTAACGTTTTTTGTGAACTTTATTACACAACTACTGTGTTTTTATATTTGTTTTTTATATACTATCACTTTCCACTTCTTACCAACAGGGGAAGTGTTGAGAGTTTACAACAGACTAATTGTGCACTATTGGGCATAGAAAGAGTGTTTTTAATTGCAGATATACGTTTAATTTCTGTATATTGTATATAGCCCATTAGGTATGTTTTATGCTGAGCTAATAGAAAAATACACACATGTTCTATGATGTATTTTATTTTATTTTTAGATGTGTGTTAGTGGCTTTTAATTTTCTTATTTTATTTTATTTTATTTTGGATATGAGATTGCTTTTCCATTTGTTGTAGGACTATTAAGAACTACTTTAAAGTGTGTGGTCACATATGTTTTAATATACTGTCTAGCTTAAATTCTAGCGTTTACTTAATCCTGTTAGATGTAACAGACTGGTGTTTTAAAGGGCAGCAGTTGCTAATAGCCAATATAGAAATTTTGTGGTTATGCACCACTTCGCTGTTTAAATAAATAAACTATTTATTATTTTTTTATTATTAAAGAATTACAACAGGAAGTGATGTAACTGCATTGTCAAGAAGATTTAAAAAGAGCGCATTCTCGGCGCTCTTTTTTAATACCTCTGAAGAAGCTACCTTTTTAGAGTAGCAAAAACGCTGTGGTGAAACTTTGTACTAAAATAATAAAATTGCGTTAAGGTCATTTTGGTGGAGTGGTCCTTTGTGATTCGAAGTCTCCTATCGCTAGTTTGTGCACAGTCTTTCTCAGTTTTACTCCTTATTCTCAGGCAGATCCTGCTCTGAGCATGACCATATTACCTACTGTTTCTGATAGTGGGAAATGGCTCCTAAGCGCTTACTCCGAAGCCTAGTTTCTTTCACTGTCTTCCTGTTAAGCTGTTACTGTGTTATTTTACAGCCATTCCAAGCCTGTCCTGACCCACCATAGTCCTTCTTAGTGTTTGTTGAATAATGGCTGACTGCTGTTGCTACTAAATAGGTGGGAACATCGTTCACTTTTATCCTCTGGTTCCTGCTAATATCTAGGGGCATATAATCTCATGCAGAAAGTGTTACTACCATACAGCATTTAAATAATGGTTAACTATGTGTTCACATCTGCTGCTACCAGGGTTAGGTTTTCAGTGTAACTGCTAATTTTACATATCTGCCCCCATGAATGACTAATTGTTAGGTTTTTGTGTAACTGCTATTTTTACATATCTGCCCCTGTGAATGACTAATTGTTAGGTTTTGTGTAACTGCTATTTTTACATATCTGCCTCTGTGAATGACTAGTTGTATCTGTAATACAAGGATTATTGCACTGTATGTTTGCTATCTACATATAGGTATAAGTTAATGTTTAGAATATTATATCCACTCTAAATCTTGCTATTGTGCTAACTCCTGTTTCCTATAATTAGAGGCTCCTAGACCGTTTCCTTCCTCCTCTCAGGTTGGCTAGGGTTTCATAATCATCCCATCTAGCCAAAGGCTACTGCAGCAGTGAGAATGATGAACATAGTACAGTCATGCAAGTTGCAGTTATATCACAGTAGATGTTCAAATTCCTCACTGCTGCAGTAGCAGCCCTCACCGTCCACCCCATTTCCGTATATAGTTATTTGTTGAGATATAAACTTCTTGGATATTGTTTTTACCCTTTAGAGGTTCAGGATGAGTATGCTCTTTCTGTATGGGCAAGAAAAACCTGAAACTGTATTGACTGCTGATTTACTTCCAAGGGGCTAGCCAATCAGCAGTCATAGTACAGGTGTGGGAGGTTGGTTGTATCTTGAGCAGGATACAACCCATATAGCCAAAGGCTCCTGTAGCAGTGAAGAATTCGAACATCTACTGTTATTGTAAGTGCAACTTGCACAAATGTACTTTTTTCAGTAATACTATAATGGAACCTAGTGTCCAAAGCCCTGGCAAGCTTGAAATAAGCAGCCTGCATGGAATGACCACTGTCCACAGCCTCTATAACCTTTTCAAAGCCTTTACTAGATTGAGGAGAAAAGACCTGCCCTTCACAAAATGAAATTTATTGGGATCAGTTAAGTTGTCTTTGTACACATAAATTAGTTCTGCTATAATACATTCCGTAATTACTATGCAGTCTCTTTTATCTCTGTATTCTATATCTAGCAACCTTTACCCAGCTTCCTCCTTCTCTGTCTACTCTCTCCTGCATGATCTCTTTCCTTCTTGATATGCCTGTACGAGCACATACAATATGTGACTAGCCTACTATATTGTACAAAAGCAATACTCTGATGCTTTGTTGAGTACTCTAAATGTGATACTCTGATGCTTTGTTGAGTACTCTAAATGTTATACTCTGATGCTTCGTTGAGTACTCTAAATGTGATACTCTGATGCTTCGTTGAGTACTCTAAATATGATACTCTGATGCTTTGTTGAGTACTCTAAATGTGATACTCTGATGCCTTGTTGAGTACTCTAAATGTGATACTCTGAGGCTTCGTTGAGTACTCTAAATGTGATACTCTGAGGCTTTGTTGAGTACTCTAAATGTGATACTCTGATGCTTTGTTGAGTACTCTAAATGTGATACTCTGATGCTTTGTTGAGTACTCTAAATGTGATACTCTGAGGCTTCGTTGAGTACTCTAAATGTGATACTCTGAGGCTTTGTTGAGTACTCTAAATGTGATACTCTGAGGCTTTGTTGAGTACTCTAAATGTGATACTCTGATGCTTCGTTGAGTACTCTAAATGTGATACTCTGATGCTTTGTTGAGTACTCTAAATGTGATACTCTGATGCTTTGTTGAGTACTCTAAATGTGATACTCTGAGGCTTTGTTGAGTACTCTAAATGTGATACTCTGATGCTTCGTTGAGTACTCTAAATGTGATACTATGATGCTTTGTTGAGTACTCTCATTCTATGACTCTCTGCAAATGTCCACTAAGGACATGCTGCCTAATTGATGTACAGTTGCTCTTCTCTATAATTTGTGCTATTTATGATACCTAACTGATGTTGATGATGCTATAGTTTTTAATGGCATAAATATTGTACTGTCTTGTCTACCATTGTTATTCTTGGCTGTAATGTACTTAAATCATGTGTTGTCTGTTTTTGCCATTATTATTTTTACCATAATTGTATTCTATTCAGTGGGGCTTTTTTCCTTGGGCCTCCACTGAAAATGGGTCAACAGCACAGTCGGACTTCACCAGTAAACAAATGTAAAATAAAATTAAAAATGGCTTTACATATAAGGCTGGTGAGACTGATGGGTGTGTAATTACCTTGGTTTGTATAGGAGCCACTCTTCTATAGGGGAGTCAAAGTTGCTATTCAACACGCACCAGGCACAAACCCTGTGGATAGGCTGAGGATGAACTGCCACATCTTTGGAACAGGCTACCAGATCATGTGAAACAGAGCACCTCTATGACACTGTTCAAGAGGAACCTGAATAAGTGGATGGGGCACTGAAAATTCTTACTAGGGATAGCGCCCACAGTCCTCCTGGACATGGGCAGTCATCACTAAATGCAATCTTGGGTATTGACTAGTACCTCTACGGTATTACATTGGGTTGAAACGGCTAGGCTTAAAATGACCTTCAGGTTGATAGCCTAGTAATCTCCAATGATGTCCTGTGAAGTAGAGGCTTAGATAGTGAAAACTTGTCACACACAAGAATGTAGCTGGGTATGTTGTCTGGTCCCACAGAAGGATTAATTTTAGCCTTTAACATAAATTCTAAGACTTATTTCAAGGTGATTTTAGAGGAAACTACATTTTTAGGGATTTTGGGGGGGGGGGCAACAACATGGGTAGAAGGGGTTAAGTTAGCATTAAATTTGTATGCTAATTTATTAGCTGTATCCTTGGGTTCAGAGTGGAAGATATTGTTATGGAAGAGCTCAGTTCACTGTTGGATATTATTCCTTAATTTTCTGACATAACTGAATAAAGATTTATAGTTTCCTTAGGAATCTGTAGCAGCCTTAAGTTCATATCCTGTTTTACATTTTCTAATAGTGCTCTTAAGTTCTTTGCAGGCCATGTACCCATGTGGTCTTAAGGTAGGAGAACGGGGATTCCTTACAACTTTTCATTATTGTCTTTATTTTGTTTTACTGTTCATTAATACTTAAGTTCCACAAGAAAGGTTTATTCCTGAATTTGCCATTATATTTAGGATGGATAGGTATGGATTTTTCTATGCAGTTGTTTAGGTGCAGGTATATATTGGAAAAGAATGTGACACCCCTTGCATTTTGATCCATTTGTGTAGAATTGAAAGGAATTTTCATAGGCCTTCTACAAGCTGAAGTAGGTTTGTCTTGGAGATGTCCTGCCTACAAGAATGAAGAAGGTTTGTCTTGGAGATGTCCCACCTACAAGCTGAAGTAGATTTGTCTTGGAGATGTCCTGCCTACAAGAATGAAGAAGGTTTGTCTTGGAGATGTCCCACCTACAAGCTGAAGTAGATTTGTCTTGGAGATGTCCTGCCTACAAGCTGAAGTAGGTTTGTCTTGGAGATATCCCGCCTACAAGCTGAAGTAGGTTTGTCTTGGAGATGTTCTGCCTACAAGCTGAAGTAGGTTTGTCTTGGAGACGTCCCTAAAGATCTCATTTGGGCTGAGATGGTGCCTGACAGAGAAGATGACTGATTTGTGGTCAGATTTAGCCAGGGATGAGGAGATACAAGGTTAGGCACAGGTGTGAGATTAGGTTGATAATGACCAGGTCAAGGATATTAGAACAACTAGTAGGTTGATTTACAACATGTTCTGATGGGTACTACCAAAATCTAGGAAATGCTAAGCTTGCCTATTTTAGAGGTCTAAGTGTCCCAGTCAGTGGTTGGGTAATTGAAGTCCCCTAACAACAAGGTATTTGGTTTGATATTTCATGCCACAATGGTATTAGGGTAATTTTGGTGATCTTTGGGGAAACTGAGGCTATAGCTAGCGATGGAGCAATAGTTAGAATTCATAAGGGTGGTATGGGTCTGCAGGAGTACCAAGTTATGCTCATGGGTAATTTGATGTGAGGTGCATATTGAGACTACAGATGAGTGTCAGAATATGACTGATGATGGACAGTAGTGCCACCAAAAAAAAAAAACCTGAAAACAGTATTTGGAGATAATGGCATGGGGAGATGAACTGAGAAGTCTGTTGTAAGTATAATATTCAGGTACAACAAATTGAACGTAATCATGGCATACCCAGTTTAATACTGATTTAGTGACCTTTTATAAATAACAACAATGCATTTCATTCCTTTATTGCTGGTTATTTGTCAGTTCTAGAAGGAAAATTATTTGAATGTTGTTTCAAATGAAATGAAATGTTTCAGATAGCATTCAGGTAATTCAGAAAATAACTTGCATTTGTGGGGTTGAAGGTCATCCATGCAGGGCTGAGCTTTCTTTACACCTCTCACTTGTTGTAATTGTATGTGAGATCACTGCATCTTTGGCAAAACAAGATTATTTTAATTTGGCAACCAAACTCAGACAGCCGCAGTTTAACTAATATGTCAAACACCAGCAATTGGTCATATTCCTTTGGGGAAATTACCTACTCTCTTTACATTTAACTGCTGTGAAATTCTCTCTGATTTTCATTAAGATCAATGCTGTAGTAGCCTTAGTATTATGGGTTACATAATTATAAGAATATAACTGCCATGCAGCTTCCAAAGTTTCAGGGCACCTTCTACATGACCAAACCATTAGTCATCATGTGATGAGCTGTCTGAACAGACTGGTTTGAGCACCACACCCTTCAGAGCTGTCCTACTGACTAAAAGCACTCCTCTTGCTGGCTTTTGAGGATCAGCTAAGGCTTTCCATTGCTGGACAGATAAGTTCCCTACAGGGGAAAAAACTTCCACATCTTTTTATGACAAAAAAACGAATTTCTACTACTTTTAATCTATGAAAAAGTGCTTTATTGATTGTCTTGTGACTTTAAAAAGAGCATTGCTTTTTATTTTTATGGAAAAAAGCTTTTTTAAGTTAAAATTTGTTTTTCTCTAGTAAAGGTTGTGTTACTTTCCTACTTACCTGTTTCACCAGCTACTGTTACCAGGCTTCCATGGGAATCAGGTATCCTTTCTGGCTTAACCATGGAGAAATCTACTGGATCTTATTTGTGTTTCACTGTTGCAGTTCTGACTTGTGGGATTTCCTGCTGTGGAGGCCATTGGCTGGCCTGACTACCAGGGAATATTTTCCCCTCTTCCCAAACCAGCATATGCCCTATCCAAGTCATTACATTTGGGTATAAAGGGAGTCAGCCAGAGGCATAACCTGAGTTCTTTATTGCCATTAGAGCACAAAGCTGAGTGCTAGTCAGTGTGTTAGTTGGTCTGCACCAGAGAAAGATGTCTAAAACTAATTACCCCACTGGGGAACTTTTCATTTGCCATTTGACTAATGTCAGAGAAAGTTAATGACTGTCTCCACTGTGGCAAACAGATACCACACTGGGACTTTCATTCTTTTTGTGAGACTTGTTTGGGACCTGAGCATGACATTCCTAACTGTCAGTTTTGTGCTTTAATAGCAGAACTATCAAGCATAGGGCTGTGACTCTAGCTAAACATTTCCATGAGTCCTTGGGGTATTCGCATACCATGTCATCCACCAACTGAGCTGAAGTAGATCTCCCTAGGTGAAAAAACAAAATACACTTCAGATTTAGGGCATCAGATGATGACCATCGGTCAGTCCTCCTAGGCTTGTGATTATCGAAGAAGATGAGGTGCTTTCGCAGCCCCCTTCGATGACTGAGATGATGGCACAGGCCTCTTTTGAGACCCATTTAGAGTCTGATATGCCTCTTGGTCCATCTACGTCCCTACAAACTTAGGTTGTTGGTTGGGTCTGAGACTGCTTCTCAGGCTCTGGCTTCCAATGATTGCTCTAAAACCGATGACGACTCTTTCCATCATCAGGAGACTGTCACAGCCTACCACTCTTGGGAATCGACTGTTCATCCAGCTGTTAGTGCAAAGGTAAGCCTTAGGCCAAAACCTAAGGCCTCTCACAAAAAAGCTGCACACTCCTTAACTCAGCCTAGGTTACTGGCTCCTACTGTCTGGCATACTGACAAGGCCTAGTGAGGCTGGCTGAGGATTTGGTTTCCTTGGTCAGATCCAGATGCCTCCCTCCCCCTCTGAAGCATCCCCTGGGAAAAGAAAGAGGCTTAGCCCACCCCAGGAGGTTTCTGACTCTTGACTCTGAGGATGACTTTCATCATGATGAATCCACCTTTGAGAAGGGAGCATCTATTGCTTCCTAAGGGGATTCTGAGGAGAACCTTGCCTCAGCCTCCCCACATGAGGATATTTCCTTCTGGTAAACATTGCATACCCTGAGGAAACACTTAAATGGGAAGCTCAGGACTACCCCAATCCAAGAAGAGGGTTAGGGAATTCCTAAATATCCCAGAGCATAAACCCATTGCCATTCCCCCAGTCTTAGAGGTGGCAGATGATATCTTCCTGGATTTCTCTTTACAACCAGACTATTTCCCCTCAGGCCCTCAGAAACCCGATATATTTTACAGGGTTCTAGAGTCCAACAAACACCTTGTTAGGAACCCTGTGGAAGATCCTCAAGTGGTGACACAAGGCCCTAAGGAAGCAAAAGCTAGCTCTTCCAAAAATCCTTTACCAGCAAACAAGGAAATCAGAGCCTTAGAAAGCTTTGGAAAGAAAGTCTACATCTCTACTACCCTTGTCATGGGAGCTTTAAACTGTCAGTTTCATATGGTGAAGTACCAGGAAACTATTTTTAACTAGATGAAACAAAAACTGATGGGGACTAAAAATAAGGCCCTCTTAAATGAATTACTGAATTTATGCAACTTCTGCTCTCAGGTAGCTAAGCACTCACTGCACTGCGGCTATGATGCCTTGAAAGCTTCCAGCAGGGCAGTAACCACAGGATCCATCATTAGAAGGCATGCCTGACTGAGTGAGATGCCCCTTCCTGAACATGTCAAATCCACTCTCATGGATGCCCCATTAGACAAAGACTTTCTTTTTTTTTTCCTAAGGCTGAGGCTGTCCTTAAGAAAATGGAGAGTAAGGCCAAGTCCATGCAAACTTCAGCTCCAACCTCGGAATTACCCTGCCAAATATTGGTCCTTTCCAGCCCCCCAGGCTAAGCCTAGGCAAAGGAGGCAAACACAGCACCAGCAGCCTAAACAGTGGCAAACAGAACCCACAGGATCCTGTCCCCAGGGACCTAGCAGGGAGCAATCATGACTCTTACATGGCAATCCCTTTCCCATTCCCCCCATCCCTAACCCCTCCTCATCACTCTCCCCCCAGACTGTGGGAGAGACTGTCCCTATTCCATACTGGACACTCATTACCAAGGAACTATGGGTTCTAAACATCACTCAAACAGGTTACAAACTAAAGTTCAAACAACCCTTGATTGGCTCAGACTTCCCGGATATTCCTCCAAACCAAAAGGCAGAGTCCTTTACCCAACAGAGCTTATGTGCACTTAAGGCTCTATGGAAATTGTATGAAACTCTTTACTAGGAAAAGGTTTTTACTCCACGCTTTTCCTAGTCCCCAGAAAAGAAGGTGCCTACAGGCCAATTCTAGAACTGTCAAGGCTCAACCGATTCTTGCAGATCCCAAAATTCAGAATGCTAACTCTGCAAAAATTACTGCCCATGATTTCCTCCAGCCCCTTCATGGTAACCTTAGATCTAAAAGATGCATACCTCCACATCCCCATAGAGGAATTACACAGGCGGTTCTAACACTTCAGAGCAGGTATGAGGCATTATCAGTTCTGTGCTCTGCCCTTTGGCTTGCCTACTGCACCCATGATTTTCACAGAATGCCTGACCCCAGTGATAGCCTCCTACAGGACAAAGGGAATTCAGATTTACCCTTACTTAGATGATTGCCCCATTCAGGCAACAGACTTAGAAAAACTCAAAGCAGATCTGATTTACACTCATAATGTACTAACCTCAGTGGGGTTCACCATCAGTACCCAAAAATTTCAAACACCACGAACAGGATTGTGTTTCTGGGAGCTTTACTGGAATCATCACTTCAGTAAGCCTTTCTCCCTCCAGACAAGGTTACCTTCCTAACTCTGTACTTCAAAAAGTTCTTGGTCAGGAAATACCTCACTGCCAGAGAGTATCTCAGGGCCCAAGGCTACATGGCCTTTTGCATCCTTATCCCCTTGGCCAGGTTACATATGATGAAACTATAATGGTACCTCAAAAATGTGTGGTGCTAACACTCTCAGTCTCTCCCCTTCAGGATAAAACTGCTTCCTTGCCTCAGGAAAGAGTTTGCCTGGTGGGTTCAAGCATGCACCCTCAATCCAGGCCTTCCCTTCAGGTTCATCCCTCAGGACCAAACTATGACAACAGGTGCCTCATAAATAGCCTGGGGAGCCCACTACAATAACTTCCAGACTCAAGACAGATGGGATTCGAAGTTCAAAAATCAAACACATCAACCCAAAAGAACTAACAGCAATCCAAAAAGTCTGGATTGCCTTCAAAGAGAAATGAAAATCCGGAGTCCTCCTGATGAAGACAAACATTACCACAGTTATGTGGTACATAAACAAGTGTGGAAGACCCACTTATACCCCCTTTGCCACCTAGCTATGGACCTCTGGGAAACCGCATACTCCTTACGGCTGCATCTCATGGCAACCTCCCAGGAAAACAAATAAAGTAGCAGATCACTTCAGCATAAGCCTGTTGGACCCACATAAGTGGCAACTGCATCAGGAAGTATTTCTCAGCATAGCTGAAAAATTGGGTGTGCCACAAATAGACCTTTTCTCCATCAAAGAAAATGCTCACTTGGAAATTTGCTCCGGGAAAAAAATAAGTCAGCCTGGAAGATGGATACCTTTTCCTTTTCTTGGACAGGCCTTTTCCTCTATGCTTTTCCCCCAATTCCACTGCTCTGTGTGTCTGGATCGCATTATCAAAAATGTATTAAAAGTTTTTGCCTTCAGTTATGCATAATCTGAAAAGATTGGACACAGTGATATTTCACAGAATGCTAACTTAAACCTTCGTTTTTAAACAGCTAACAAGAATATTTCTAACAGTTTCATATGTTCCAAGATGTACATAATTGAAATCATTTGTGCAGGTTATAATTGTGATTTCAGAGTATGTAAATTTATCATTCAATAACCACTAGCATATATTAGGTAATTCTACTATTCCCACTTCATTTAAGCATGTCACCATGACTGCATTCTTATTTATAGATATTAAGGGTCTACACTGATACTTCAGGTGGAAGTCCCCTAAATATAAAAAAGGCATTCCTTTCCTCACAATTACTTTTATTGCTGCTATATACAGAGCGCAGTGTACAAATTCCTACATCAGCTTTGTCTCTCACTGATGATGTCTGATGATGCCTCTAAACCTGGCAGCTTTCTCTTATTATTATCTGTACTTAAAGTAAACTCCCTGCTGACTCTTTCTTTTCACCTTTCTGTCCTTGGGCAAATGTCCTTCTGTATCAGATGGCCCTGTCATGATAAACATTCCTTAACATACATAGATTTACAGTGTATAACCTGTCTCCCTTTTGTATATGAAGAAACTGTATCCTGAATTACTAACTTCTTCTGACTTGTCAGCCTCGGGTATAAAGGGAGTAGGATGCTCTAAATATTGCCTGAAGCGTGTTTAAGCCAATAACGGCTTTTTTATGCTATCAACCCTGCTACATCTTTATAGTGTAGCTATTCATCATCGCTTGCTTCCCAAGCCTGGACAAGGCTCGGTCCACTACACCAACCTCGTGGTGTTTCACTAAAGGTTAACCTGAGCTTAATAACAACCAATTATACTCGCTGGTTTAGTGGCTTCATGCCAGAAGTAGCTAATTTACAGTGTGTCTTACGCTGACATCAAGTGTTTTTTTTTCTGCACACTAGAACACAACTTTATTTTGATCCTAACGGACCTTTATGGTCTCGACTGATCCCTAGCCTGTACACGGCCCTTGGTATTACACCACCCTCGTGGTGTTTCTTTTTAGATTTAAATTAGAGCTAGCTTTACCTGTCTAGCTGTAATTTATGTACTTATTGGTAATTTCTTAGTTATTCAAGACTGCCTATGGCATTGCAACAAGCCGACAATGGCACAGACTGCCCCTGTTTTTTTTTTTTTGTAACAAGCCGACAATGGCAGGTTTATTTATCCTCTTCTTTTAGGTCTAAATTGTAAGCTAGCTTTACCTGTCTAGCTGCAATTACTTGCTAACTGGATAATTCTTAGGTTTTTCAAGAGTGCCTCTGGCTTTTGTATCAAGCCAACAATGGCACAGACTGCCCCTGGCTTTTTGTAACAAGCTGACACCGGCAAGTTTATTTATCCTCTTCTTTTAGGTCTAAATTGTAAGCTAGCTTTACCTGTCTAGCTGCAATTACTTGCTAATTGAATAATTATTAGGTTTTTCAAGAGTACCTCTGAATTTTGTATCAAGCCGACAATGGTACAGACTGCCCCTGGCTTTTTGTAACAAGCCGACAATGGCACAGACTGCCTCTAGCTTATGAAACAAGCCGACAATGGCGCAGACTGCCTCTGGCTTATGAAACAAGCCGACAACGGCACAGACTACCTCTGGCTTTAAAACAAGCTGGCTACGGGAATTTTAATTACTCCTTATTCTCAGGCAGATCCTGCTCTGAGCATGACCATATTACCTACTGTTTCTGATAGTGGGAAATGGCTCCTAAGCGCTTACTCCAAAGCCTAGTTTCTTTCACCCTCTTCCTGTTAAGCTGTTACTGTGTTATTTTACAGACATTCTAAGCCTGTCCTGACCCAGCATAGTCCTTCGTAGTGTTTGTTGAATGATGGCTGACTACTGTTGCTATTAAATAGGTAGGAACATCATTTACTTTTATCCTCTGGTTCCTGCTAATATCTAGGGGCATATAATCTCATACAGAAAGTGTTTTACTACCATGCAGCATTTAAATAATGGTTAACTATGTGTTCACATCTACTGCTACCAGGATTAGGTTTTCAGTGTAACTGCTATTTGTACATATCTGCCCCCGTGAATGACTAATTGTTAGGTTTTGTGTAACTGCTATTTTTTCATATCTGCCCCTGTGAATGACTAATTGTTAGGTTTTGTGTAACTGCTATTCTTACATATCTGCTTCTGTGAATGACTAGTTGTATCTGTAATACAAGGATTATTGCACTGTATATTTGCTATCTACATATAGGTATAGGTTAATGTTTAGAATATTATATCCACTCTAAATCTTGCTATTGTGCTAACTCCTGTTTCCTATAATTACCTTGTCTCTCTTCCCTCCTTAAGTTACCCTGCTCTACCCGTGTTTCCAGCACTAACCTGTCAGAAACTAAAGGAAACCCTGCAACTACCTGCGTTACACCACACAGCCTAACTGCCCTACAAACCCTATATCAAGGATACAGGAAAAGTATGTGTATTATATAATTCCTGACTGAATTGTCATTCTACTAGTGTACTGCTGCTACAGGTGGTAAGTTACGTTTTGAGCTAGGGCAGCCAGCAGCTTCCAGCAGCATACCCCCCCCCATTCTATACATAAATCACTCTGTCTCTCCCATCCTCTTTAGAATCCCTCTTTTTGACTAAGCTCCCACCTTTCCCTGGTTTATTCCTTCTAACTCCATCTTACATTTGCCTGGATTTTTAGGCCTGTCCACTAGGTGGCACCCTTACCCAGACTCATCCCCTTTTCATCCTCCTATTACATAGCCACTTACCCTATTTCTCCTATTGTACCTGCATTGCTATCCTGTTCTCCCACCTTACTTTGTCTACTACTATCTTTCCTAGGATCACTTCTCACTGGCCTTTACCACATCTGACTTTTAAAACTTACCTTCACATATCAGTCCTGCTGATTGTTTCCTCTTCAACTGCTCCAGTCTCTGTGTCTACCCGCTCTGTTCGCCCTACGGGCTCACTCTGCTTCACTCCCTACCCCCAATTCCCACCCACCCCAGGGGTCCTACTCTTTTACTTTCTAACCACACCTCTTCCTCTTCCCATTACCCACTTCACATTTCCCATTGGCCAACTTCTCTTTCATCTCCCATCTCTACCCACTCCCCTTCATGCTCACCACTCCCTCCTATCTTTACACACTCCCACCTTATATACTTCCATCCCCACATATATACAACAAATAGCTATTCCTTCCCAGTGGCTTATTCAACTATCCCTTTTCAAATTCGACTCTGCTTCACTCTTTTACCACTACCACTTCTAACCTTTGCATATTTACTCTCCGCTTATGAGCACCCAATATATCCACAAACTAACTACCCAAACCAAGAAACCAACTCCCAAACCTTACTACACCTGCATAACCATGCAGACATAACATGCTCACCTAGCTACCTACTTTCAAAGTACCATAGAACATTACACATTAAATATAATACACAATATTTCTAAAGAGTGCTACTTCTCTACAGCAAATTCCCTAACCCAAGCTATCTACTACAACCCCTCACAGTAAAGGACAGTGATATTCATCCTAACCCTGGCCCAACAGCAACCCCTATCTCTCTTCATAACCATAATCAGTCTATTAATTCTCCCCTTACTAAACCTTCCAACTCTCTCCTACTAGCTCATCTTAATATACGTAGCATTAACAACAAAGTGACTCATCTCCATTCTCTCCTAGAAGTGTACTCCTTTGACATTATCTGCCTAACTGAAACATGGCTAAAACCTGTCATCAAAGATAATGAAATTATCCCACCTGGATATAATATCCTAAGACTTGACAGAGTAGCTAAGAAAGGTGGTGGGGTTGCTATTCTATTTAAATCTGGCTTTCAATTAACCACTTACAACTGTAATCTACCTCTGGACTCCAATGCTGAGATTCTCATCTCTAAACTTGAACTTAACAATGTTAAATCAATCTATATTATCTGTATGTATCTGCCCCCTGGAAATAACATAGCCACCTTGGAAAATATCCTCTGCTGGCTATCCCAACACCTGCCTCAAGAAACTATAATCCTAGGCGACATAAATTTAGACTGGAATTCCTATTGTAATAGCCTTCCTACCACCCACATAAACCTATATGGTTTCTCTCAAACCATTACCTCCCCACCAGACTAAATAAAGCTAACAAGAAAGCAAGCATATTAGACTGGATTCTCGCAAACAATCATACACACTACTATGATTCTGGAACCCTCCCTGATGACATCAGTGACCACTCACTTACCTACATCATCAGACATAAAGCCAACACCCCCCACCCCAACCTCTATCAGACATATTAGATCCAAAAAGAAATTTAACCCTGATCTGTTCCAAATGGAACTAAGTGCATGCAATTGGGTTCCCTTAAAACACCTCCCTTTAGATGAAACCGTTAATTTCTTTAATTCTACCTTCCTTTCCATTCTCAATCATCACGCTCCATCCAGAACTATTAGAATTAAGGCCAAGCCTGCCCCATGGTTATCCAATGAAACCAAACATTAAATTCATCTCAGAAATAAATATTGGGCCAAATGGAGAATGACAAAAAACCCTGCTGACCAACTAACCTTTAGACAGCTAAGAAATTACACTAAAAAGGCCATACTTTCTGATAAACAAAATTACTACTTACAATATCAACAACCTAATCACAACAACCCACAGAAATTCTGGGATAGCATTAAGCAGTTACTCCACCCAGGTCAATCCATTACACCAAACCCTCAAAATACAGACCAGAAAAAACACATCCATACAGCTAATACCTTCAATACCTTCTTTACAGATGCTATCCGAACACTAGCTAGTCAACTATCACCTAATACCTTCACATTACCTTCATACTCCTCAACCCCCACCCCCCCTTTTCATTTCAAACCTGTCGCAACCACATTTAGTCAAACCCTTTTAAATAAACTGAAACCATGCTCTCCTTCTGCAGACCTACTGTCTTCTGAATATCTACAGCTATCATCCAAGGCCATAGCCTATCCTATTTCCATACTGGTCAACAGAACTATTACTGAAGGTTACATCCCCACCTTATGGAAAGTCTCCCATATTATCCCCCTACATAAAGGTGGACATTCCACTGAAATATCAAACTATCGCCCCATTGCCCTACTTTCTTCCCTAGCTAAAATTATGGAGAAATGTATCCATAAGCAACTACTCCACCATTTAATCAAAAACAATTTACTTTCCAACTGTCAACATGGTTTCAAACCCTCACACAGCACTACCACTGCCCTCCTGTCCTTTACTGACTACATTAACAGGCACCAAAACCTGAATAATCTTTCTTCTGCTCTATTTATCGATCTGTCTAAAGCATTTGACATGGTAAACCACCAGATTCTCATAAACATCCTAAAATCTCTGTCATTAGACCCACTCTCCATAAAATGGTTCCAATCCTACCTTGACAAATGACAGCAAGCAGTACTTTGGCATAATACTTTATCCACCCATCTACCCATTATCTTAGGTGTCCCTCAGGAGTCCATAATTGGACCTCATCTCTGCTCTATATTTATTAATGACCTTCATCAAGCTATCCCACAAGCCACTTGCATACAATATGCTGATGACTCCACACTATTATGTTCAGCTACATCCTCCCATGACCTTCACGCTCTCACCCAAAAAGTATTCAACATAGTTGAACAATGGTTCACTCAGCATGGCCTTCTTTTGAACCCAAAGAAAACCAAACTCCTCCTCTTCACTCCTACTCAAAAGTCCTCTCCTCTTAAATTCTCTGTGACATCTACCAATGGTACTATAATATCTCCTGACTCTACCACCAAACTACTAGGTGTCACCATCGACAATAATCTGAACTTCAACATCCACATCAATAATACTGTAAAGACTGTCAATAAAAAAATTGGCACTCTCTGTAGGATTAAACCCTTCCTTTCCCCTACTGCTAAAACTACTATTGCCCACACCCATTTGATCTCTACACTCCTTTATGCCTCACCCATTTTTACTAATCTCTCCAAGAATGTTGTTGTGTCTTTCGGCTTTTCCCAGTTAGGGGTCGCCACAGCGGAACTCCGGTCCGCTATTGATTGGCAGTTGATTTTTATGTGCTGAGTTGCCAGCCCTAACGCACAACCTTCAACGAAGGTATGCCCAATCACGCATGTCCCCACGCAGAAGATGCTCTAGCTGAGAGTTGAACTGGTCAGCGTCTTACTGTGAGGCGACAACGCTACCGCAGCACCACCACTGCGGATTCAGCAAATTGGAAATGTCCTATAATAGCATTGCACAATTTGCTACAGGAAACCCATTCAGAACCCATCATTGTATAAATTTAAACCAGCTAGGATGGTTAGAACTACAACACCTGATTAAATTTCACCAACTAACCATTGCCCACAACATTCTTTATAAACCTTCTAATACTCCAAGTTTATCTACCCTCATCACCCCCTATAAAAATCTGAAGTCCTTACGCTCATCTCACAAACTTCTTGTTAAACCTAATAAAAGAGCTGGGGATTCTCTCTTCTCTAATACTGTAGGTAAATCCTGGAATCTTCTCCCTAATGACCTCTCCTCACTCGCCTCTTTATCTCTCTTTAAAAACAGACTTAAACTTCTCCTCAAATCATACTGGCTATGCCCCTGTTCCAAACCAGACTAGTCAACTACCTCTACAAAATTGATTTACCTATCCAGTGCTTACTATCCTCAACTACATTTTCCGTCTTATTATATTTTTCTTATCTACCTTTTTTCATTGTTTCAATCCTCTTTATATACCTTTTCTTACGTTAATCCATTGCAACATCACTATACATCTAACTTCCTTTATCTACTTCTGACTTAACCTGCATTATGTCTCCGTACTTTCAATTTGCACTGTTTATGACTCTGGACCTCAGTGCTACATCCTGTTACACCCTTTATGCTGTAATACACACGTTATCATTGTTGATGATTTTTTTTACTAGGATAATTGCTATTTTTATTATAATATTTGATGTTTTTGTTGTTTGTACTTATATTTTTGTATTGGATCATATCTTGGAGCTTATCTCCCCGGGCCTCTACTGAAAATAGACATATATCCAGTTAGACTAGCCTGGTCAACAAATGTAAAATAATAAATAAAAATAATATATCATTCATGGCACCCTTATAACCTCTCGGAAAGTGTGCTCATGACTATACTGTTCCCCTCACTAACGTATACTGTTACCATGATCGTTTCTTTTATCTTTTTTCACACATTTGCCTCTGTGTTATTTGTCTCTTTTTCTTCTTGTAACATCAATGGTGCTCTTAAGTTCTATGATTTTAGCTGCATATATTTTCTAACTTTAAATCTCTTACTCCTTACGTAGTATCCTGAAGCACTTCCTTGTGTGTTTAATTGCTCTTTAGCTCCTGCCTCATGTCTGTGTTTGAGATGTTAATTTGTTAAATTGTCAGGATTTCGGTCAATAATCTTCTTATCATCTTTTCCCATCTCTTCTTTTTGTAAGCTCAGCTGTTCCATCAACTCACTGGCACATTCTTTGATTGTCATAACTGCCTTTTTGTAGTTTTATTCAACTTCGCTTTCACTACACTCCATAACTTTTTCAGTGTACTGTAGTGCATACACTCTGCCTTATCATTATTAGTATATTTAAAATTGTTGTTGCATATAATTCACATTCTTAGATATCTTTGCATTAGAAGTTCTTCTAATACATATATATTCAGGGAATCCTTTCCTATGCTAACATAACCGTTATTCTTTTCCTTAAATATGAGTAAAGTCTTTGCAAGGATTAAGAAACCCACCATATATACCATCCTCCTACACTCCCTCATGCCAACTCAACACAAAGACGCACAAAGTGCCCAGCTTTTCCTAATCACTCGTCTCACAGCATGCTTGCATTGCTACTCAATTAAGTAGGAGAGAAATACAAAGTTACCTTCTCAAACAAGCCACCAATCAGAGGACTCTTATCTTAAACACTCCCCCGATAACTTGGGCTTACTGTATCAAAGCCTTACAAAGTTAAAAGAACAGCCAGAAAAAAATTTAAAAAAAATTAACAATGCCTCAGTCCTGTTAAGGATCTACTTATCCCAAGTTAAAGTTGTTCTCAACAGTGGTAAACAGAATGAATATGGTCACTTGCCAGCTATCAGGAGAAAGAACTGGTGAAAAAGAAAAACTTGTTTTCAGACATTGCTCTCTTTAGCGGTGAATAGTTGGTGCTACGATATTATTCATCTTCTGTAACCTCATAACACATTTCAGCATCAGTCTTTATGCTTATTTTTAATTATATGACTGAATTATAGTCAGAGAACATGTCATAGCTGTGAATATAGGGCACATTTTCACTTTTACAGATATTAGACTCTTCTAGACTGTAGAGGTTCTACTATTTTGGCATTATTCATGTAGCATTTCAGTGTAGATTGCATCATCATTGATAGCATTGTGATCTACTTCTGAGACAAACATTTTGGGACTCTGCCAGTGTAAACAAGATTCTCAGGATGAATCCAGTGATCTTGTTCATCCTTACTTGTGCTCTGTATCTCCTAGCTACTGCAGATCTAATTTTCACCCTGTTTACATGATATTTGACTAAACCTAGTTCTAGATGTTAAAAGACTGTGTTATGCTATGGTCTGATAATACTTAAGGTATCTGATGCTGAATTCCCTGAAATGCTAGCTAATTTAATATTCTCTGTGTGTAGTTCGACTGTCCTTGGCTTCTTATCAGCATGACTGACTTTTCCAAAATATGTAATGTTTTCTTTTAATGACTGACATTATTTTAGTTATGTGTGAATTTATGATCTGATAAATGTTGCATGTTACGATGGAATCCCTAGCAACTGCTACTTATATTTGCTGACATAGTTATAGTTAGGTTAGAGTTTTGGGGTGTAAAGCAGTATATTTTTGTCTCTGGTGACTTTACTATTAGTGAGGTTATGAAGTCACCAGAAAGTCTGGTGGATCTGCTGAGTTTTCTGTTTTAGCCAGGAGTTCCAGGCTTTATCTCATTTATGGATTAATTCTTTAGCTGATTGTGGAGATCATGGGTTAGGATTTAATTTTACTCTCTTTTTTCTTGTGGTGGTCATTTTGTTGAGTATATTGACAAAGAAAGTACAGTTATATAAATTCTACTTACCCATAACAGTGAATGTCTGAATTCTCCACTGCTGCATTAGCCTATGGGTTGAATCCTGCAAACGATACAGCACCAGGCAAGCTTCCCAAAGCTATACCCCTCTCCAACACAGTGACTCTGGCTGCCTATAAGCTAATCCCTTTTGGAGGGAACTATGAAAGCAGCCAGTGTGACTAAAAGTTTTCAGGGCATTCTTGACCATAAATGTAAAAAAAGGAAATACATCCGGAACCAAATAACAACAGTAACAATAACAGCAGTTAGAATAACAAAAGCAGCAAAAGTTATAACCCACTTTAATTATGTACAGCAAGGGAGGTAGTGGGTGGGTGCAACAGTTTAGAATTTGAACACCTACTGTTCTGGGTAAGTGAAACCTGCACAGCTGTACTATGGTCATCCTTCTCACTGCTGCAGTAGCATGTAAGTAGATTACCACAACTTATCCTCCCTGGGAGGTGAAAGGATAGAAGTCCAGGAGCCCTTGGAGGATGGACCAGGAAAAGGAATTTGATTTGTATTGCTTTATAAATGTATGGATGGAGGATTAAATTGCTGCCTCTAAAACGCTTCTGGAGTCCACAGTTTCCAGTATGCCATCAAATAAGATAAGGCCTTGATGGAATGGGCCCTAATCCTGCCTGGAATAGTAATGTCATGGTGAGAGCAACAAAACACAACAGCTGAGGACAACCATCTTGTAATAGTCTGTTTTGACACAGGTTGACCTTCCTTAGTCACAGAGTAGGAGATATATAGCTGGTCATCATTCTTGAAGGACTTACTTCTGACAAGATAGTACCTGCGTTGTCTATGCACATCCAAGGTATGAAGTATCTTTTCTCCCTTGTTTTTAATTATATGGATAGAAAACTGTGAGATGGATGGCTTGATTCAAAGTGAACTCTGAGACAGCTTTAGGAAAGAATGAGTCCACAGAATGACCCTATCTCCATGGAAAATCAGACAGAGTTCCCCCACCACAAGAACTTGAAACTCAGATACAAGTCTTGCAGATGTAAAACAGTTTTCCAAATAATGAGCCTCAAATCAGCCAAATAGGCAGGTTCAGAAGGAGACAAGGTCAGTTTTTCCAGCACTAAATTGAGATCCTATCATAGAGGAATTTATTTGTGAGGGCATCTAGTGTGCAACACCCCTTTCAGAAACAGTTTAACCACAAGCAAAGAAGAAGAAGGAGGAGCAATGTTCAGACAAGCCGAAATGACTGCATGACGAACCTTGATAGAGGCGAAAAAAGACCAGAAGATAGTAACGCACACAAATATTTGAGCAGCAGGAGTACAAAATCCCTGCTGGTACCCTGGTTATTGGCTAGGCACCAACTAGAAAACCTTTTCCATTTCCCAATATATGACTTTCTGGAAGCATTCTTTCTTGCTTCCTTTAGTACTGTCTAAAGGAATCAAAATTGATTCATCCAGACAGTCAGCTGTTTGATGATGCGGTGTATCAAACTCCCATTGAACTGTGTGAGTAGATCTAGTCTGTAGGAAGCTTGTGGTTAATTATCTTTGGCCAATTTCAAAAGAAGAGAAAAACAATTTTGCCTGGACCAAAAGGGAGTCACCATATTTGGTAAATCTTTCTGAATCTTCAAAAGTACCTTGGAAATCATTGAAATGGGTGAAAAAAAGCATATAGGAGCATCCCCGACTAGGGGAATGGAAGAGCATCTGTTCCCCAGGCATGGTTGCAGTGACTTCTTGTACAGAATTTGTCTAGTTGTCAGTTTTGAAAGGATGCAACTGATCTACTTAAGGTGTTCCCCACATCTGGATCATTTCCTGCAATACCTCTGAATTGAGCTTCCACTTATGAGGAGCTGTCCAGGATCTGCTGTGTCTGTCTGCGATTATGCTTTGCTCTGATGGTATGTAAGAAGCCTGAAGAGTTAGGGAGTGCTGAAGAGCAAACTTCCAAGCTGTCTTTGCCACTGACACAGAGGGTATGATCTGGTACCCACTTGTTCGTTTAAGTATCTTATCACTATGGTGTTGTTTGTAATCACCTGAAGGGGGCCTGGTTTCCAAAAATGATGATGATCCTTTATGATATGAATTACAGTCAGCATGTCTTTGATATTTATGTGCTTTGATCTGTCCAAATTCTTCCATAGACCTTGCACTTTTACTCCCAGAGAAACTGCACCCCTAGTGAAATCTGAGGAGTCCCTCAGGACATATTGTTTTGGGGTAGGAAAAGAAAAAAAGGAAGCCCTAAACCAAGAGCCACCCAGTCCCTCTACCACTGTAGTTCTAGTTTTACAAAGCCCAATACTGACATTTGAAACTCTTGTGGGTGAATATGCTGGGTCCACATGTTATGAGGGTCCACTGAATCAGTGAGGAGAGAAGTAACCTTTGTTAAGTACTCATGGCATTTGGGCAAAGACTCTGCACAAATAAGCAAGACATCTAAATAAGGAAAAATGTGGATACCTTGCATTCTTCTGTAGGCCACAACTGGGGTTAGACACTTTGTAAACACACTTGGTGTAGTAGACGGCCCAAAGTTGTAATTCAGAGAATTGATAATGTGTCCACATACACAAAATGTTAAGTATCTCCTGAAGCTGAGTGCAGTAGGAATATGATGGTTTGCATCTTTGAAGTCTAAAGTTACCATAACACAATGGTCTGGAGGAAGTGCTAACAGATCAAAGGAATAGCATCTTGAATTTTGGAGCTTTCAGAAACATACTGACAAAGGAGAGATGCAAAACTGGCCTTCATGAGTGCTTGTTCTTTGGGACCAGATACATTCTGGAACAATAGTCCTTTCCTATGTTTTCTGTAGGAATTTGTTTTGTGACTCCTGAATATTACATATGCTGGAGCACCTGGGCAAACAATTCTGTCTGATGGGGAAGGTAAGGGGTGCTCAGCCCTTTGAAGCGGGTAGAGGGTTTGGAAGGGAAGAATCTGGGGACCTAAACAATCCTGGAAACTCTCTGCATTAATTTGCCTCTCTCATCCAGTTGTTTGGGGACCTGTGTAACAGCAGGTCCAGAAAAATGCCTGCGTGTCGAGAGGTGCACTCAAAGTTTCTGACTTTAACTCATCTAACAAGTTTTTGTTACATACCCAAACATATCTCAAAACTGTAGCTGAAGCAGAAGGTCTGGAAACAGTATCAGCAGAAATCATGCACACTTTTTAATGCACATTTAGAGACTTGAAACAGGTTAGACACAACCTGATTCACATAAGACCTGTCTTCAGGGATCAGAGAAGCAGAAAATTCTCCCAAACTATCAGCACATTGTACTATAAAATTCCACATCTAGCCCTGGTAATTAAGGATTCTAAAGGCTGGAATAGAAGAAGAAAAACGTTTTTACCCTGTTTTTTTACCCTGTCTGTCCATCCACTTGCCCTTCGTATCCCCAGGAACTGGGTTGACATGGAAAGGAGCTTTCTCACTGCTGGAGCCATAGATGTAATGACAGCTGAGTCCGCTCTGAGGTGGAAATAGAGATATTTATTGGCATGAGAAACTCTATACATTTTTTTAGGAACTGAGCCGAGAGAATCAGGAGCATTACAGGCAGCTTTAAAGGCATTATCCAATACTGGCAAACGAGGGGGTGTGTGCAATAGTAGGGGCATTCTCCAATACTGGCAAAAGAGGGGAAGTGGGTGCAATAGTAGGGGCATTCTCCAATACTGGCAAAAGAGGGGGAGTGGGTGCAATAGTAGGGGCTTCTTGTATTGAACTGGGGAATGGTATATAGACAGGGGCTAAGCTGAAGCAGACTAGGTAAAGGATGGTTACACCACCTCTCTTTTTGCCTTTCCCATTAATACATTCTTTATTATAACCTGGAGGAAATATTTCATCATCTCTGATTTCTAGTTTTAGCCAAGTTAACATTTATGGAGAAGATGTTTGAAGAGTGATTAGAAATCTGTGTATGTAGGTCTATGAGTTTATTGCACATACTTCTTAGACTGATATTAAGAAGTTTTAGAGGATCTTTACTATGTGATTTGGAATGTCAGTATTGTTTTTTGGGTCAAGGGTAGGGTGAATGTCCCTATATTGAAGCATTGTGCATTGTTAGATGAGGGAGAAGGGAAATATTTTTATATTTGACAGCTGATGAAAAACTCATAGTGTGGTGTTTGGTGTTTCCCCTCAGCTTCTGCAGCCTTGGAGTTGATTATATTAGGAAGGACCTGCATGGGTTATGCCCCCTGTGTACGGTGTTGTGGGGAGCTTTGCTCTTCCACATAAAACTACATTCCTCTCCTGGTTTCAGCTGTCCTGTGTTGGCCACTAGTGTTTTTCAGCTAGCTAGCATGTAGCCAACTAAAGTTGATCCATTTAGAAGCTGTGCTGAGGGTGGGTGCATTCCTTTCAAGATAGTGTCACTAAGGCCATAGGCCAGGTTAGCAGCACATTTGTAAAAGCCTTCTAATTATGTTATTGTTTGCCACCATTTCCTATCAGGCTTTCGGAACAAATTTTCTTGGTGTGCTGCATGATAGTATCACAAAAGAGCTTTCTGCTTCTGCCCCTCTTCTTCTGGTAAGTACACTTAGCTTGCATGAACACTGCTTGACTTTGCTGTGTCAAAAACAACCCCATTATTTTACCACTATTTAGTGGAAAAGTAGAAGAGTTGCCTTTGTGTTGTTGCAGTGGTTGTTAAGATGTGGTTTGTCTTTCATCTGTACTGTCTGAACATTTACAATGATACACCTCCTAAACTGTGACACAGATACATACCTACATGTTTCCAATATCTGTTTTGTCAGCATGAAACAAGTCACTGGGGAATAAGCAGTGCACTGAGAGCTCAGAGTCCTAAAAGTTGTGCCCCTTACTCTTACTGGACATTGCATATGTAGGAGTCCTTCATGTAATTTCCTTTCTTCTGTAGTAAATGTGTTAATATACAGCCACTGTCCTCTCATAACAGGACAGAGCAAATCAAGTGTCCCAAATACTTCTCTTCTACTATAGCAAACTGTATTACTGCTTTAAAGTAGATGCAACCAATACAAGTACAGAGAAATTAAACCTACTACCAATACAAGTACAGAGAAATCAAACCTACTACCAATACAAGTACAGAGAAATTAAACCTACTACCAATACAAGTACAGAGAAATTAAACCTACTACCAATACAAGTACAGAGAAATTAAACCTACTACCAATACAAGTACAGAGAAATTAAACCTACTACCAGTACAAGTACAGAGAAATTAAACCTATTACCAATACAAGTACAGAGAAATTAAACCTACTACCAATACAAGTACAGATAAATTAAAACTACTACTATTACCACATCAACAGCAAGCTTGAATCCACCCTCAAGAAAAAAACAAAATTGTTGCCTATCTTGAGTTCCCGACAAAAACAGCATGCATAAAATTAAAGAAAAAAGTCACCATGCACGGTATAACTGCATTTTCAACTTCAAAGTCTCAGCCAGCACAGAACAGATGCCATTTTAGACACTGTAATTTGCTTTCTAAGAAAGTTAGCGTCTTCTTGCTCTGCCAGCATATAAGTTGTTTAATATAGCCATTTTCATCTGCTTCTAGCTTCTAAATTTATACAAGTCCTGTTTTATTGCCTTAAGACAGGAACATACCATCACACACCCCTTAGTGCCAAGATATCATATATCTTATCTTTACTTTTGAGATATGTTCTAGGCATTGTCTGAAATAGTTTTAACAGTCGCATTACATGTTGTCCATTATATTTTTAAAGTCTTCCATACCTTACCTGCACCACATTTTATTTAAGTATGTGTTTTTTTAAGACAAGGACTTGTCTGATCATTCTCAGTCTAAGTTGAGGCTTTAATTATCTGTGATTTCAACAAACACTATTCTCTTTGTATTAGCTTTCATCATTTTAAGTCTAATATAATTTATAAATAGCAATAATAAGTTGTGAAGGGGATCTGGTAGACCTAGTAACTACATTTAAGTTTATTTTTTTTTGTCTCCACATGTAAAATATAACTTTGCCAATATTCCACACTAGTGAGTCTCTACCTGCAATGCCTTTCAGCAATTGGGTTTTTCTTTTCAAACCTGTGCAAGATAGAGACTACATCACCAGAAAAATCAGAGCAGGACACCATTCCTATACACCTAGTCTGTGTGATGATTAACACAGCTGAGCATATCTGTCAGTGGCTATATCACCAGATAATCTCCACAGGACACCCCTACCTATGATCTAAGGGTCCTGGGGTTGGTATTTAGTTGCACTAGGTTGGAGAGTGCAGGGCAGTTTTCAGGTTTCTGGATAATGGAGTGGGCAGTAGTGAGCTGAGTGAGCGATAATAGCTTGGAAAATTCAAGCCAGTGTAGTTTTTGAAGAGCAAGGCAATGATGGGCCCTGTTGGGTATATTAGCAGCAAATGTTGCTGTTTTGTTATAGCAGAAATCAGGTAGATGTAAATCAGACTTGTGCAGGTTAGTGAAACGTTCAGAACAGTAGAGAAGTGTAGACAGGAGGTGGGATCTGGCTGTGGCTAGTCTGGCATTTTGGGTAAAACTGTCCTGAAACTTGTGGGGATAGCCTTCTGGAGCAGAAGGGGAATTCTAATGGTGGACATCATACCTGTGGCAACTCACAAAATCAAGGATTCTGGGGGCCATTCTCCAAGAGGCCTTACCAGCGCTCCTGAATGGTTGCTGACTGCCTTACTCTGGAGGCAGTCGCAGGAGCCTAACTCTGTACCCTAATGCCTGGACATCATCATCCAGGACACAGGGGTGCAGAAGATCATAACCAGAAGCTATTCAACTCCTTCATGTCCCCCTCCCACACCATCTGCAAAACTCCTCAATGTTCCACCCTCCCAAAGAAAAGCAGATCTAAAAATAAAAAAGCTGCTGGACAAGCAGGCGGTCACACCAGATGAACATGGATCTGTAACGTATTCAAGATTCGTTTTGGTGACAAAAAAAAAAATGAGGAAATCGGGACAATTTTGGATCTCAGCTATCTCAAGTAATATGTCAGACAGACGAAGTTCAGGATGGTCATGGTACAGTCCATTCTCTGGTTATTGAGAAAAAACTACTGTGCTTGATAGACATTCAGGATGCATAATACAACACAAAGATGGACAGGCACTCCAGAAGATTTCTCTGCTTCTGGCCAAGAACCAGTCATTTACAGTTAAGGACCTTGCAGATTTTAGGTGTTCCTGTATCTGGACAACTGGCTCATCTCCCCCCACCAGGAATATTCTCATCTAGGCTAGGGACATGTTCCTCCATCTTTGCACTCAGCTAGCCATTACAGTGAACTCAGGCAAGTCTAAGTTTGTCCATTTTTATGCAATAGAATTCATAGGAGCTCACCTGGATATGAAGTGTCAGATAGCAAGAGTTCCAGAGAACAGGTTGACCACTCTCCACAAATATGTATTGGCAGTCCTTTCCTGCCAGAAGCCACCAGCAAGACTGACTCTTTACCTTCTAGGATCTATGGCTGTTTCCTTTACCCTGGTTCTACTAGGCAGATATCATATGAGAGTTCTTCACTGGACACTTTCATTGTAATGGTTGATCAGACATCAACTAATGAATTTCCAAATATTTCTTACAAACATCTGCAGAATGCACACATGTTGGGGGCTTGAGTCTCCAAAGATCCCCAAGGTCACCCTTTTGTTTCTCATCCTACTCCACTCCTAGCCATGCTGACCACTGATGCCTCCAAACTTGGGTCGGCAGGCACTTCATAGGATGGACTGTCCAAGGAAATGGTTCCTTTTCAAGGCCAGCCTTCATATCAGAACCATTTATTATTAAGTGCTTTAATTCCTTTCACATCAAGAACTTCTTCAGAATTAGTAATATAGCCAACTTCATTCATTTAAATACTTAATCAATCAATGGCATCACAAATAAATTAACAAATCACAGTCTATACTTAATGAAAATTATTTTGGTTGTATAACAAGATTGTTTATTTTCATTAAGTACAGACTGATTTGTTAATTTATTTGTGATGTCATTGATTGATTAAGTAATTAAATGAATAAAGTTGGCTATACTACTAATTCTGAAGAAGTGCTTGATGTGAAAGGAACAAAAGTGCTTAATAACAAAAGGTTTTAATCTAGTTTTACAGAGTGGTGAAGTTCTCTGAGTACCACACACATTCTGCTTATGTTTTTTTTTTTTTTTGTCTGATTCAGCCTTCATATTAATGTACTGGAAATGAGGGCAGTCCTCCTAGAATTGCAGACCTTTCAGAACTCCCTCCCTCTAAGATTGATATCCATTCACATGGACAATATGTTGGTAGCCTGGTACATCAAAAAGTCGGGGGGAACACACTCCGACCCACTGTGTTAAGAGGCCATGAGAGTTTGGCAATGAGCAATAACTTCCGGCCACTTCCTGGTTGCAGTGCACACCCTAGGAAAATCGAATGTTCTATCAGATAGGTTGAGCAGGTCTATCCTTCTATATGCTGGCAGAGCAAATTTTCCACTGCCGGGGTCGACAGTGCTGCTGTCTCTTTGACTAACCTCACAGCATGAAGTTCAGCAGGTACTTTGTCCTGATGCCCCCAGAGGGGGAGTCACCAGTGGTTGCTCTACTCCACATTTGGCCTCCCAGGTTCCTGTTTGCTTTTCCACCTACTCATCCTATCCTTAAATTTCTGCAGAAATCCTTGGAAAGGAAGGTCACTGGGAACGCGGTAATCCTTATTGCCCCTTTCTGGCTTCAACAGGTGTGGTTTCCCTTCTACTGACCTCATCTGATAGGCCCTCCTTAAGTGCTGGAGGCCAATCCAGATCTTCTCTCTCACCCATCTGGGATGCCTTACCCAGACATTCAAGCCCTCAAGTTAGCCACTTGGTTTCTCCACTTCCAATGATGGGTAGTAAGTCTAGGTTTTCCTGCCCAATAATCCATATTCTTATTTCATCTGAAAGACCATCTAACAGAAAAATTTACAAAAGCAAGTGAAAAGGTTTTCTATTTGGGCCTTACATAGGACTCTGGACCCTTTTTGGCTCCTCTTCCAGCCATTTTAGATTTTCTGGCCTCCCTTTTTCACAATGGAACCAGGTACTCTACTATTAAAGTTCAGCTTGCTACCATTTCTGGTTTTCTTATTAGAGAAAATCAATATTCTGCCCCTTCCCTTAAATTATACAAGGCCTTCCTCAGGGGTACTTTCTTTTTCAGACCTTCCTATGGGATCCTATTCCTCTTTAGGGGCATTATCATTCTGTTATAGGCTTTAGCTTGACTTCCTTTTGAACCCACAGCCAAGGTGAACCTCAGATTTCTATCTCAGAAAATATTGTTTTGGTGGCAGTTACTTCAGTTTGGAGAGTAAAGGAACTACAAACTCTTTCTTGTAATCCTCCTTACCTGAGCTTTAAGGCTAGAGTGACCCTGCTAACTATCCTGTGCTTCATTCCAAAGGTAGCTATGGAGACCTTGTTAGATCAGTCTATCAGTCTTCCAGTCTTCTTCCCTAATTTTCTGACAAAGGGATGTATGTGCTGCATTTGTTGGATTTACATTGTCAGCTCCAATTCTACTTTCACCATGCAAAGAAAATTAGAAAATGTGATCACCTGTTTGTCTCTTTCTCAACAGCCAAACTGGGACATGGAGTCTCTAAAGTGACTCTTTCTAGATAGATTTCTGACTACATCTCATATGTATACAGAGAGAAGGGACTGACTTTACCCAAAGCCATCAGGGCTCACTGAACTAGTTCTGTGGCTACCTCTACTACCCTCTTTTCTCGAACCTCCTTTGATAATATTTGTACTGTAGCCACTTGGTCCAATGTACCTACCTTCATTTCTCAGTAGTAATTGGATTTACACTCCAGAGATAGGGCTGCTTTTGGATCTGCCATCATCTGGAATATCCTTCAATGAGACCTCCCAAGGATTTCATTAGTTGGGGACTCTGTCCTATCCATTGAGGAAAGGATGGAAGAGACAACGTCAGATACAAAAGTTATATGCTTGCCGTAATCAAAGATGTGTGTTATCTGCTTCTGTACTTCCTCAGCTTCCCGCACTCCTTCCCCTTCCCTTGTTGTTGCTGTTATTATTTACTGGTTTGTTCTACCACTGTACTGCCTTTTCCTGGGCCTGGTTCATATACTTTTCAAGCTTCAGAGCAGAATATGAGCTAACATACTAAATTTATTAATTTTGGTCTCTGAGGAGTGGGTCCTTTGTCCATTAGCTGGTACTTCAGCAAACTCAATCTGAGGTAGCTTCATGGACAGGAAGGGATTATGTGTAAGGAGAAGTCTAGAGTGGCCAAAGTCAGATCCAAGGTCAAATCCAAAGACACATCCATTGAGGAAAGATGGAAGCAGACAACACAGATCTATCATTATGGTAAGTGATGACTTTTATTTAAGTCTGTAACAGCTTAAATAGTTTATTGGAGATTGCTTTAAGAAGTTCTAGCCGGCAGTTAAGGTCAGAGAATTAAAACTGCAAGCCATATCCACTTCTTCTAGCCCACTGTTTAATTCCCTCAATCTCTGGAAAAAGCGTAGTAAACAGTGCACCTAGATCACCCTGAAAAAGAACAGAAACTGGTTCCCCAAAAACCTTTAAATTATCCTTTGGAGTTTATTGATTATTAAAACCAGCCAGTTCATTTCAGCTTTTTGGTGTTCACAAATAATTTCCTTGATTTAAACATACAGTGAACATTTCTAGAAGATTTTTTTAATTGCAAGTCATCAAAGCAACCAAATACAATTTCTATGTGCCACCACTTAAACTGTGTCTTCTGAGTGGCCAGATTACACCTCTTTTTTCACCATGTAGAGGACTGTATCCTCATCTCCCCAATTATACAAATGTGTCATTTTACTCACACTAGATACCTCCACTGCTAATGCACAGTCCGTTTAGAAATCTATCAAAGTAGCACAAACCGTGTTTTAATCATCCTTTTCTTGCAGTTTATAAAAAGCATATACAGCTTATATTTTCTATCCTTCTCCCCACATTAAGCTGTCAGGTAATGACTTCTGTCTTACTAGCTTTTCCTTACAGCATGTTAATGGTGCTCCCTCAAGCCCCACAAAAACTTGCATACAATATCTGTAGAGTGTTTTCACAGTATTCCCTCAATTCTTTCCTGTAAAAGTTGTACTGTCATTTCTTTTAGGTATGTTCCAATAATGCTTTAATGCACTTTCTATTACATTAAATCTGGGAAAAGCAATTCTTTAGTTTTCCTTCCATGCTTTTCTCAGCAAACACAAACACTATTTTCTTGTTGGTCCTTTTAGTTTCCTTCCCCGATGATATTTAAGGAACTTCCCTAACTGTCCAAAGATGCTTCTTGTTTACTTCTCCAACTAGACATCCTAAAGCTTATTTCACACTCCCTTAAAGTTTTACTTTCCTTACATACAGATCCATAGAATATTTGCTTGTCACTCTGTCAACGGAATTTCAAGACACCACAGTGTGTTATTTGAATGATGAGCTCTTTAAGGGGCAACTTTTAAAGCTCCTACCATCTGTTAGAGTCAACATGACATTTTCTCAAAATGCACACATAAGGACAAAGCCCTGACTGTGGCACAAACAAATTGGGCATTAGGAGAGCTGGTAAAAGAGAAGGGTCATGCCTGTCCTATGAGGAAGGGAATGGCCCACGTTGAGAAGTGCCATGATGCCCCCTTCATAGAGGGGCAGGAGAAGCAAAAGTGACCCTGAAGCATGCATGTGGCTCACCAAGTCACATTGTTTTAGCCTTTATAATGGCCCCATGGTGATGTGGGTTACATGTCCCCTATCCAGGGACTCAATGAAACTATTAGCATTACAAGCCTCCTCAAATTAAGAAGGGCAAAACTATGATAAATTTAATTAATATGCTAGGTGCATTTCAGGATTAAAAAAATTTTTTTTACATCATAAAAACTTTTATATTAAAAAAATTAACTGATCAAGAGTACACTTTCACATTAACTTTGAAAGAGTTTATAACATTTTTTCATTGGATAGTAATTACAAACGAAATAATAATTTTAACGAAATAATATTTTTTAAACGTAATAATAATTTATTGATAAAATGTTATAAGTAGTAAAAAATACCCACAGTCTATATTTCAAAACTTTAATGTTCAGTTTAAACATAAGTACATTTTTAAAATTTTTTAAAATATTTAATGAACATTTAATACATATACTCAAACACACATTTATATTATACTTATATTTATGTATTTATATATTTATATTATTATGTATTTATTCATTTATATACATTTATATATTTATATATTATTTATTTATTAGATATCTATTATGATGTCAACCAATAACAATGTATTTATTGTAGTTGGGAATTGATTAACACAATAAGATTGACACATAATAAAATCTATGTGCATGTTTACACACACACAAATTATATTGTATTAAATGAATACTTTTTAGAACTTTTAGAACAAGTTTTAACAGATTTTAAGCAAAGGTTGCTTACTGTTAAAATAATATTATAACACTGAAGCTTTATGTGAATTTGATAACATTAGACCTGACACTTGTCTTTTCTTTAAGTCGAATAACAAAAGATCCGACAGAATAAGAATCGCTAATTCAAAATCTATTCTAAGAAGTTTGAGCAATAATAATGAGAACGAAACAATATGTTTATTTAGATTTAACCAACACCTAAAAAACACAATACATTCTTTTAATGATTCCAGCATGTAAGAACAAATAGTACGTGGTTAGTTATTTTTAAGACAGTATCACATCCAACAACTGAAGAGAACGAAGTATTCAACATATTATTTGACTTTTAATAATGCACAGGCAATAAAATAAGCAGAGAGCAAAGTAAGGACTAAAAGTCAGTTAAATTTATACAAGATCTAATGTTTGATTCCACGGCTAAATTTACCCGCGGCAGACAACAGGAGAGCGGAGGGGTTCTTCTAAACAAAACCTTTTATTTTTATTTTAACACAAACATTAGTGGAAGAACATTATTAGTAATTAGAGTAATAATTTGTTAATTTCAGCACAATGTTCCACAAAACATCACCGATTAATAAGTACAAATAACAGTGTGCAGAATGTACTACAGTAGGAATACTTTAAAAAAACTGTTTGACGAAAATGTATGTGAACTGAATACGCTTAGCAGTGACTTTCTTAAGCATTAATGAAATTCCACCCAATAATTGACTTAATTGGAGTGTTAAAACTTTTTTAATTGAGTAATTGAATTTTCAGTATTGTATTTAAGCAAGCAAAGAAATGGTAGTAACTCATCTTGAAAGAGCCCGTCATAGGAACGGGTGAAAGCGCTTGATTTATTCCTTGTTTTTATTTTGGATTCTACTACTAGTGAGTGTTTCACTTGCCGTGTATTTTATTGTTGCTTAGCATTAAAGGATTTTCATCAACGGAGAAGTATTTTTTGACTACAAGACCTTTAAGACTTGTAAGAAGAAGTTCATTGGGCTTTTGTGCTTCTGCAATCTTTTTTCTAGCTGCTTTTTGGGACTTAGTTCGTGATTTAAGGAACTTCCCTAACTGTCCAAAGATGCTTCTTGTTTACTTCTCCAACTAGACATCCTAAAGCTTATTTCACACTCCCTTAAAGTTTTACTTTCCTTACATACAGATCCATAGAATATTTGCTTGTCACTCTGTCAACGGAATTTCAAGACACCACAGTGTGTTATTTGAATGATGAGCTCTTTAAGGGGCAGCTTTTAAAGCTCCTACCATCTGTTAGAGTCAACATGACATTTTCTCAAAATGCACACATAAGGACAAAGCCCTGACTGTGGCACAAACAAATTGGGCATTAGGAGAGCTGGTAAAAGAGAAGGGTCATGCCTGTCCTATGAGGAAGGGAATGGCCCACGTTGAGAAGTGCCATGATGCCCCCTTCATAGAGGGGCAGGAGAAGCAAAAGTGACCCTGAAGCATGCATGTGGCTCACCAAGTCACATTGTATTAGCCTTTATAATGGCCCCATGGTGATGTGGGTTACATGTCCCCTATCCAGGGAGGAGTTAGACTATAAAATAAAAACATCCCAATGGCTGCCTGCATAATGGCTCCTGTAGCCATCTTTCACACAACAGGAATTAATGAGCTAGCTGAGAGATGGAAAAGCTGATGGTTGTAATGCAGCTGAGGAGAAAAATGCATATAGAAAAATACTTTCTTCAAAATGTTTCTAAGACATTTCTTTATAGCTATTCTCATGACATTCCCTTAGACTGCGAGCCTCTTTGTGTGTGTGTGCCTGTGCGTGTGTGTGTGTGTGTGTGTGTGTGTGTGTGTGTGTGTGTGTGTGTGTGTGTGCGCGTACGTGCTTAACATTCTTTTTAAGTACTTCCTTATCAGCTTTACAGATGCATTATCCCAGCAAAGAAGATTCCTTACATCCTTCCAATTTCCATTTTATGTACCTTTTCAGCTCGCAGCCTTAACAATCCCAGCAGTAGATCACAGATACTACTTGAGGAGCAGTCTGTCACTGTTCCTTAAATGATTCATTTAAATTTCCTCAATCTAGTTCACACAAAAGTGCTTATATTTCATCTTTGGCAGGCCTTCATTGTGAATCAGTAACAAAAACAGCAAAGTAAGAGCAAACAATGTACACATTTATGAGAGTTTAAAAAAAATGTGCACATTTATGAGAGTTTCTGTGTCACAGTAGACCAGGAGGCTGTATGTTTGAATTTCTAACAAAAGTTGTATTACTTGAATTGTTACTAGAATGTGTCTAAGTTGTGTTTGTTTGCTTTTCTGTTTTGTTTTTTACCATGTAGCGGGTGTTTACCTGCGTGACCTGAAAGATTAAGAAGCACTAGATCTGTAAGTTGGTAGCAATTTACTGTTGGCACTGCTTTTTACCGCCATCCATGTTTTTGCTTACATTTACCCAAATGCTCAAGAGTTGCCTTGGTGTACTTGTGGATTTCCTGTGTGAAATGATTTAAATTCACAAAGGCAAGTATCTTATGATTTCCCTTTCTGACTTTTAGATGATACTGTTTTAAAATTCTCACATATCACCTATAGACAGGGAAATGCTCATTGGCTACCTTATATCAGCCCGTTCCTTCCTATGCATTGCATGAGTGGTACAATTTCAAGTGCCTGTCATATCTTTTTATATTATATGCATATATAATATTGTAGGAAAAGTTCTTTTTGTCTTTCTGGTTTTCCTACTTTATGCAGAGAACATTATTGTACTACCTCACCCAGGGTCCTTCTATATACACCATACTAGTTTGAAAGCCCACTTCCTTACCAAAGAAGCCATGCCAATCTCATTTAAAGAAACCATTAGTCTTTCCATTTCATTCATGAAGACATGCATCCAGGTGTTCATAGGTTCATAGATTAGTACTAAGCTAACTGCCCTTGTGAGCTATTTTAAGCCTAGCCAATAATCCCTTGTGAGACTCAAACCCTGCACCTTGTGCTTATAAGGCAAACACCTTAACCATTAGGCCACCCTCACGTAAATCTATGTCCTATTTTTACACATCTTCCTACCCACCCAAATGCATAAATGCTGACTTCAGATGTTGTGATCCTAACTTATGGTGGTTCTCTGTAAATGTATTTGCATTTGTAAGTGTATTCCTTTAGGAATGTGGTTATGCTGAAGACATCACACTCATTTGCATTCTTTATTGCACTCAGGAAATAACTTCTTTAACTTTCTGACTGGCTCTTTCTTAAAGTGACACTTTCATATTGTGTATTTTTTTCACCAGTTAGAAGAATCACCGCCTTCAGCTTCAGTGCCATTTCAGCTACCACAAATTGTACTCACTGAATGGAGCTCAAACCCACCATCTCCTAGTGAGAGTATTTCTGAGGAGGCCATGTCAGAGGTAGACAGTTCAGTACAGAGTACAACACTTGTTCCTTCAAGTGAGACTATTAACTCTCATCAGAATATTGGCAAGTCAGTGCTAACTTTATCATCTACTAGTTCTGAGGAGACAAAACAGAACATTGCACATGATCCAACAAACAATGACATTTCTAAGATGCAGACAGAATGGTTCCATTTAAAAGGAGAAGATAACAGGTACTTGAAGAAGAATTGCTCGGAATGTATGGTTGTATCACCAGAACGATGTTCTTCTCCTAGTCAGTTCTGTAAAGGTGCACAAAGATCAGACCCTTCATTGGTTTCAGTACCAGAAATTACTGAACATAACTGCTCGTATTTAGTCTCAAACAAGTCTCCTGAATATGTGTCTGATGTTAAGAACTGTAAGAAGGAGACTGCAGATTTTGTAACAGGTGAAACAGGAATCCAGTCTTTTGCATGCAGGCAGATGCATTATAATGTAAGCGAAAAAGAAAGGGTGGCCCATGCTATGAATACTGGCTGTAAAAAGGAGGTCTTCAGCAGGAAATGCCACCTCAATCAAACCACGGATATAGTTTTACAGTCACAGAAGAAGCCTGGTGCTCTGACCTTTGAGAAAACATCAGTTTATAAAAGCCTTTCTTGTCCCATTGAAGAGTATGGTGCTCAGATCATAGAAACGATAGGTCAACAAGATAAACATTATAGGAAGAATGCTAAGCTGGCATTAACTGAAGAAGTCAGTGGAAGGCACAAAAATGAGCCTGTAGCTATTCTTGAAAATTTACCTAATTTGTTCATTGTTTCTGGGACGTCCAGTGATCAGATGCAAAAGGAAAAAACAGAGACAACCATAGATAAAAAGCATCCCATCCCAAGACCAAGATCTTTCTCATCAATAGAAATCAATGTCACAGATCCAATTACCAGTGAAAGCACAGATAAACAAAATTTGGCTTTTCAGCAAGTGGCCTGGTCTAAATTGAATATTTCTAGCAACACCATGGAAATTGGCGTTTGTGAATTAGAAGGCATTGATGACGGCATAGCAGAAAACAATACACAACATGACCCAACAGAAGTTAAAGAAAAATTATTAAGAAAAGAGAGTTTTCCTGAACAATTATCTCCAGGATTCCCAACAGACAGAACAGAAGAGGTTCGGAAGAACACATACAAGAGATTAGACAGCCTTGAAGAGACTATACGAGTGCTAGAAAACACAATCAGTGAGATCGGTAGTCATCCATCTGCAGAATTTATATTTTCCAAGGAATTCCTAAACCAATTTGGCCATGAAGACCATGGGAAAGAATACGAAACTGGTTCATTTGAAAACAAAGTAGGGGTCATTGCCAAAACAGACATCAGACCTGATGTATTAAGCAATAAGTCTCAAATGACAAGGTCAAGTGACCAAGAAGTGATTTCTACCACCAGAAAGAAGCCCCCGCTACTTCCAAAGCCACAGATCTTACCAAAGGTTGAAATATTTCCTTTATATTTTTTATCACTTTGCTCTTTGTATAATCTGCTTCTGGAATCCAACAAAAACTACAAAATTTTGTGTTTCCTTCTTTTGGGTGATTATGCCTCATTCTGAACTGGCTGTCATCTTGCTAATTGTCAAACTATCTTTTCTTACCTCTGCAAGAGTCCATCCTTGGAAAAAACTTTGTAAATGATTTTAATTATGTTAGTTGTATTAGCCAATTTATGTAATCACCTGTCAGGAAAAATATTGTTTTAAAGAAAATAATCCATTTGATACCCTAAAATGTGGCAGTCCCTCTGTGGATGCAGTGCTTTCCAGCGTAGATGTCCATTCATTAAACGCCTTTGTGCATTTATGCCAGTGGTCTTCCAATGACTACTCAGACCCAAAAATGATGCAGTATGGTGACGTTTTCTCCTTAGGCTGCACTTTGTCTCCAAAGCTGTACGGCAAGTCACTAGTGGTATTTAGCATACAATGTGTCCTAATGGCACAATACCATTCCAATCACAGGTGCTAGGGAATACAGCTTCCCCCTCCTCCCAGGCTGGGCCATTGACTGTCTACCATCTGACCATTGCTACACACTCTCAGGATACTTTTATCATGCTCTAGTGTTATTATTACTATTTATTTATAACTGGGTAGTCTCTGCAACACTTCATTCACTTTTAAAGAGCAGAACAAAATATGGATTTTGCATGCATTCCACAAATTTAACACAGGAGTCACAACAACCATTTAGTAACATGCAGTCTCATGATTATGATGTCATGGAGATATAGGACATTAGAACACTGGAGATATTACTTGTTTACTTTAGTTATGCAAAGCAAACTCAGTTGCCAGCCTACAGAAGAAAACCTCCATGTTTTTTTAGTCACACATAATGATGTTTTTTTTTTCAACCACAGGAGGAAACCCATTGGCTTTTTTACCAACACCCTATCAGTCTAGTCATTCCACAAAACCAGGAGCTAGGCATTCCCAGGATAAGTAAGAGCTGTATGGCATATTCGTTCCCACCTAGGAATACAAAACAGCTCATCTGCTTTGTGGTGAGAGATGGGTGGCAGTGAGCAGGCCATCTTCATAGTCCTGTATTGCAGCCTATGCTTGCCACCTGCATAGAATCTGCTATATTTTGCCATGGTTCTTCTGAACTCTAATATGTGAAGCCCTTCCATTGTAATTCAACACAGAGAATTCCACTTGACTTACTATGCAACTGCCCCCAGCAGAGTGGGCTTTCTTGCTTCAAGATCCAAGACTGGAATGCTTAATCTTACCGCTGTGTGTCACCCATGTGGCGAGCCAGCATCACCTCATTCTGGAAACAGCCACTCAGCCTATACCCCCCCCCCCACCAGCTGTTACAGCCATCCGAGAAGCTCTTTGAACTCAGGTCGCCACACACATTATCAGCGTTTTATCCCTCTACAGTACTGTGCCACATACTGTTATCTTGATTGCGTTGAGATGTGTAGGGAGTTCATAAGCATATGAATAATATCTTTAGATAAACCATACCGAAGAGTCTAGGATATGAGGCATCTGTGGGTAGGTTTAGTTCCAGAACTGTAAGAGCTGTTGTATTTGGTTTGCCTGCATTTTGATAGATACACAACAATCTAAATATTCTACTCCTTTTACTCAGTGCGAAAGGTACATTTTGCTAAACAAAACGATAAATAGTCCATATTACTACATGCCCACTATAACTGTATCAGTGCACACCCCTCTTAACACAGTCAGAATTTGTTTCACCAAGACAAGGGCCTGGTAGACATCCACCTGGCTAGCCGATCTTCAGGGTAAATGTCCAAAAAAAAAACATATAAATATTGAGGCCAGGGTTATGGACTTACATAGCCTACCTGGCCCTACTTCTATCACTCACTTTATAGTGTAAGCTATATATTTGGAAGACTCTGAAAAATTAAACTTTTCCAGGGTGATTAATTGAACTGCTTCTGTTGTGCTAAAAAGGCATGTGATATCAAGCACCTTTTGTTACTGTTTGCGGTAAAGTAGACTGTAAACAAACCGTTTAGACATACGAGTACAGGCTGTATCACCTTTTTCCTACTTTTACCCACCCACACATACAAGTGCATGTATGAGTGTGCTTGCACCCATGAGATTGTGAGCACACACACACACACACACACACACACACACACACACACACACACACACACACACACACACCACGCTATCATTTACTCTTTCATACTTAGCAAGAACTATGTTTAGCTACGTTTTCCCTGTGGTTTTGCCTCTTGTCCACTATAACATAATTTCACATGCAAACAAACCAAAGTTAGAATGTACCATGACAGGCACAAGGGTTTCTGCATGGCCTCTCCTGTTGCGGAGCATGAAGCAGCCCACTGTTCCTAATGAGACACCAGATTTATGGTCAGCATCATTCTTTGCTATTTTAGTTTAGTATTAGTGAAACCTAACTGCCTATAGGTTAGGTTTTCTGCTGCCATTTTACATGTTTTCCCTTGGATGAACTCTACAGAGAATATTCACTGCTTGCCTTTGGTGTTGGGTAATACAGAATCAAGCACAGTAACTAGTTTGATTTTCTCTGCTATAACTTTCTTTTCCAATGTTGTATCTTAAGCTGCAGGCATACAGCTAATAAACTGTATTTTACTAGCTTCTAGATCCTCTGACTTTCGTTGTGTCTGAGTGATTTTCTTTTTGCTGTTCTTTTCTCTTGAACTTAAACGCTGCATGTGTTCCATAATTGTAGCAGGACAGATTAGTTCTGTGCCTTGTATAAACTGTGCACAGTACTGTTTTTACTGACTATGCTAAAATATTTCATAAATGAACCTTATCATTACAGACTTATTATTGCTTTTGTAATTGTATCACTACAGATGTTACCATCTTTTTGGATGATCATACTGAGTTAGAATATCATAATGATGCAACCTATATGATCATAACTCTGAATGCTTAGAAAATCTACACTGGTAAAATGCATAACAGTACATTTTCAAGTCTGAAGACTGTTCTTAATAGATTCACTATTTAAAAATGCCTTCCAACAATATTTTGCAACTTTGCAATTACTTGTATTACTGGAAATACTTTTGTCAACGAAAAGGACATCTAACTTACATGCTGTGCAACTCATACCTCTGTTTGTTAGTGCAAGAAATCTGGACAAAGCTTGACAAAATGGGGGGACAAAGGCCCAAAAATAGGAACAGACTTTAAATATTGCTTTTATAAACTTAGAAAGTTAGTAGAGTAACAGAGGTTTATGTTAACATACATTTTCTGAAGGATCTGAAGTCTGAAACTCAAATGTATGTCATTATTTAGTGACTTCAATGCCCAGATCACCCCAATGATTTGCCAGAAAACCACAAATTTTATGAGGAACAGACCAAATATATGAGGCAAAAATCTGGACAGTTGAGAGGCACTGCTACTACACTATTCCTGAAGGCATGCTGAGACGTTACAAACTGTCTGCAAATCAGTCTGTCACCATCAGCAAAGTATTCTGATTTTGGACTATGCAGCAGAGAAGTGGAATGGGTGAGCATCCTGCGAGGGTGGGGGTACGACTGTACTTGTAACACTCTCTTCAGCAAACCTCATATGATTTCATGTACTTGTTTTTCTCCTGGCATCATATGTTTGGCGACTCCACCCCTTTTGTTATGAGCATGCTCACAACACCTTCTCTGTTAATTCCTTCAAGTAGAACTTGGAGGTCTTCAAAAGTGAGTTCTGAAAAAGATATTCAAAACCCTCTCAGACAACTAATTGTTTTAGAAGATACTATTACACACATCCATGACATTTACACAAAATTATTCAACTAGGAACAGCAATCCAGTTTAAAGATCAGCCAACATGGTGAGTATTGATGTAGATGTACTGTCTTAGTTCAGGCTTTTGCAGCACCTACTTGCTTTCAGATCTAAATCCTAAGGTGTACGCAGAAGGAAAGGCAGCAATCAGACAGGCAGGAAAATTTATGTTTATTTTATTTTGCTTTTGTTTACCCGGTTTGTCTGGCTGATTTTAGTGAAAAAATGCTTTTCAGCAGAGGCCTGGGGAAAAAAGCAAAACATTTTTAAAAATATATTAGGTAATATGTACAAACAGACATTAAGTAATACTCACTAACAGCTACACGTTCATTTTGCTATTAGATTGCATTCTTATGAAGTAAAGGCAACAATTACAGTATAAAAAGTTATGCATTAATAGTTGAACATTGAGCATTTGAAGAGGTTTATTATTGGGTTTGTCAAACAGATAATAGAGCATGTGATTAGTGCTTAGAAATTCAAAGAAACGGAGGTGAGGGAAGGAAAGTAGGTGGGGCAAAAATGTTAATATGGTAGTTAGGAAGTGGGGTATAAAGCAGGTTCAAGGATAATTAAATATCTTGCCGTATTAAGGCTTATATTAGAAGTATAGAGGTGGAGGTGAGCAGTGTCTCAAAACTATGTGTATGGCTGGAAGATTCTAGTAAAACTATTCAGGTATTAGTGAAAACTGGTTGTGGGGCATAGGATTCTGAGTGAAGAAAACTGGTATGACAATATGGCAAACTGAAGATAACAGTAGCATTTAACCTGGAGATATACAGGAGCAGATCCATTGAGTTGATTGGTGATGTTTTACTTGGGATTTAACCTGGAGATATACAGGAGCAGATCCATTGAGTTGATTGGTGATGTTTTACTTGGGATTTAACCTGGAGATATACAGGAGCAGATCCATTGAGTTGATTGGTGATGTTTTACTTGGGATTTAACCTGGAGATATACAGGAGCAGATCCATTGAGTTGATTGGTGATGTTTTACTTGGGATTTAACCTGGAGATATACAGGAGCAGATCCATTGAGTTGATTGGTGATGTTTTACTTGGGATTTAACCTGGAGATGTACAGGAGCAGATCCATTGAGTTGATTGGTGATGTTTTACTTGGGATTTAACCTGGAGATGTACAGGAGCAGATCCATTGAGTTGATTGGTGATGTTTTACTTGGGATTTAACCTGGAGATATACAGGAGCAGATCCATTGAGTTGATTGGTGATGTTTTACTTGGGATTTAACCTGGAGATATACAGGAGCAGATCCATTGAGTTGATTGGTGATGTTTTACTTGGGTTTTAAGTAAGTTTTCATTTTGAATAGATTTCAGTGGTAGTGAGAAGTGGTTCGATAGATTAGCTTTACTGTTTAAATACAGAGAGTCACTTGCAGTGTGATTTGATTAAAATGATTAGTGATTTTTCTCTAGAGTGTAAATGTCTATAAAGGGTGTAGTGTATTAAGTTGTTAAGGGCTGGATAATTTTCTGGCTTATACATAAGTCTATATATTGTAGACAGCTGAGAAGGAGCTAAGTGATGTGGTAGTTCTAACCAATTTAATTCTCTAAGGGTTGGCAGTTAGGCAGTGGTGTGTTATTGTTATAGTCTACTGCAAATTTGTCTATTTTATTATAACATTGCTCATGTTTGCACAATTGTGAGACTTGAAGATTAGTGAAGATAGGAGCAGCATGGAGGAGAGATAGCAATAAGAAAAGGACCCCTATTGAGAGGTCAGCATTCAAAATGCCGAGTGCAGAAAAGCTAAAAAGAAAAAAAAAATGAAAACCCAGAGAACAGCGAATGTCAAAAATCGCTCTTCTCCTTAAACTTCTTTTTGCAAGGGGCGCATGCTCTCCTATACCCATCCTCATGTGGAGAACTTATGTCAACTCCAAGATCTCCATACCTTGGAGAAAGGGGAATATTCTAAGAAATGGCATCTTGGACTTACAATCTGTAAGTCTGTTCTTTTGGCTATTCAGTCTCTGCATGTTGGGACTCACTTTAGCTAGTTCCAACATTTCATATGTTTTCCGGTCATATGTCTTCCGGCTATGTCAGTAAAGTAGTTTTTTACTCTTTATAATGTACCTGCTTTTTGATGATTTTTTTAACCGCATGTGATCCATGGTGGTTAAAGTTCAACTGATCATCTATGACGACACCCAGTAATATTGTGTGGTTTACTTGTTCTGTCATGATGTTGGCAGAGAAGTATTAAATACCATTGTTCTGGTATAGTTGTGTTTTGGGGTGAAGAGCAGTAACGTTGTTTTTTTAGGCCTTTAGTTGTGAATTATTTAGCTATGTTTCAGTTGATAAGAAGGACTGTTGTGTAAAGTCTTGGAGTTTAGAGAAAGATTTGGAAGAGATTAGAGTCGGGTCATCAGCATATTAAACTAAGGTAGCATTTTTTGTAGCCATGTAGCGGTCGTTGATGAATATGTTAAAAAGTATGAAGCATAGTATGGATCCTTGTGGGACATCAATACATACTGGCAAGAAGGTGGAGAAATAATTTTTGTGTTTCATTGCTTGTGCTCTGATAGGCAGCTATGAAATCATTGCAGTGAACAGCTGTTGAGCCCTAAGGACGAGAATTTCTGCTTGGAGACAGGGAGAAAGTATCAAAAGTATCAAGGGGTAGGAGGCTGGCATAATGCTTAAGGCTTTTACCTTACAAACACAAGGTGCAGGGTTTAAATCTGACATGGGGTAATTGGCTAAGCTTAAAATGGCACACTAGGACAGATAACCTAGCACTAACCTATAAGTCTAGTAAGATGGTAGAGACTAGGTTTTTGGCATCTCTATGACTGTTGACAGCATTAACAAAGCAGCAGTTTTACTGTAATGAGGACAGAAGCCTTGTTGGGCTGAAGACAGATGCTAATCATCTATTAGATAGTTGAGATGTTATGCATGAATACATTTTTCTAATATTTTTGAAAGGAGCAACAAAATGGCAGTTGGCTTATAGTTTGAAAGATCTATATTGATTCCAACCTTGTGGAGTGTAATAATTAATGATTTTTTCCACAGCGAGGGGACTTTTTGTATATGGGTCAATTTATCAGAACTGAAGCTTGATATGCAATAGCCTCAGTTGTTTTGTTTTTTTTTTTAAGATATTCACCAGGTAGATTGTCAGGAGCAGTGGCTGTAGGTTTTACTTTTTTAATGGTATCTACGGGACCTGGTTGGAAGGATGAAACAGTGAAGGAGGCTATTTGAATGAGTAGGGACATCAAGAGCTTAATTAGTCAACTTGTTGGTTAATGACTTTACCATCTCTGTAAATTAGATATTGAATTGGTTGTCTATGGTACCATTTTGTTTCAGTATGTTTACAGTTGGCTGTATAGCTTGTCCTAGATTTAACGGTTTATTGATAGAGGCCGGAACAGTTTTGGATTATTAATGTGTATGCTTTGATTGTCTTTACAGATACGTTGTTTTGTTAGGTTTCTTTGTTATCTATTTGATAGTAAAATGGGAGCTGTTTTATTTTTTGTTCTGACCTCCCATGCTTTGACTTTGTTTCATATGTTGTTTAGCTGTTAAGGATAGCCATGGAGCAGGGCTGGCATTTTCTCATTTTATTCTGAGGGGGGTAGTGTGTTTAGAACACCTGGAAAGATTGTATTGAATTCAGAGACAGCATCTTCTATGAAGAGAGTCTTTGGGGACTCCCAGTTAAGGGGATCAAGTGTATTAATAAAAAGGGTCTTCATGAAAAGAAGTAAGTTCGGTATATTAATAAAAAGGGTCTTCATGAAAAGTAGTAAGTTCAGTGTATTAATAAAAAGGGTCTTCATGAAAAGTAGTACGTTAAGTGTATTAATAAAAAGGGTCTTCATGAAAAGTAATAAGTTTTCTTACTAGGCTGTAATGATGTGTTTTGAGGCATTGCTTTAGTACTTTATGGTGTAGATTGGTAAGTGATCGCTTAGGCTGTCTGACAGGGTTCTATGGGATGAAATTTTATTTAGAGAGGATGTTAGGATTCAGTCAAGGGTTGATTGTCTGGCTGTGACTATAAGTTGGGTGACTTTTACAGTATATTAATGTTTGGATTTTCAGATGTAACAGACAAGTAAAAATCACGCAATGACATATTAAATGACAACCCAGGCTAACGATACTCCATTCCACAAACCTAAGTCTGTGCTTTAGTGTTTAGGCAGCTGTCTACTAGAGATCAGGTAGCCATGGTCCAGATGTCACCTGTGGATACATTAGATTAAAAAAAACTCTGACATCAGTTCCTTCCCATTCATGGCTCTTGCAAGATCCTATGGATCTGTTGGTGACAAAAGAATGTGCGGTTACCATAATCGGAAAAGCCCCTTTTTAAATACTGGCTTTCATTTCTTTCCTTAGAGCAAAGAAGACATAAACACTGTGGGCTTTGCACCCCCCCTCACATCCTTTTAGGGAATGCTTAGAAATGCAAACATATGTCGTGAGTATGACACAAACCATTTGCCTCTGTTTTTCCTGCTCCCAGAAGGAACACCTCTACCACAGTGCACTAATTCCAGGAAGGCCTTAGAGACAACATTATCTAGGAAGTGAAAGTGAGTCTCACCCTCTACGAAGGACCTCTAGAGTTTTTACATGCCAAGGTCATAATGATGTATTCAAGGAATACAGTATTAACACCAGCATGGAAGCAGTCTTGAAAGACAGAAACTACAACCTGCTTATAGTGTGAAGCTGGATTTTGAATATTAAATGAAGGTGCAGAAACTCTCCTACTTGGGAGCTATTTAGGTACCCAGAGCTGAGACTTAGCCATGTAGTTCATCAAACTGTGAACAGACAAAAAAACTGCTGTATTAAGTATTAATCTGCCATTGTTCAAGCGAAGGTAAAGCAGGTACTAGTCTAGGTGGTCCTGGGGATTCCTCTTTGTACCCAGGTGAAGAGTCACCTCAATTTAAGTTGGATACTTCAAACTGTCCACTTTACAGTAGCCATAAGAATTTCCAAGACTTTGTTTGACAAGTTTTTATGATGAATCAGCATCCTAGGAGCCACGCAGTCAGATGTATAGATTGCTGTCAATGTTTGGGGGGTGTAAACAAGTTAAGTGTTTGCTTTGTGTCACTGGAGTCATGCCGCACTGTATCAAACTTTCAACATCTGGCCTTTCCAGTGAAAACTGGCTAGAAGACAATGATAAAAAAATAAGATGAATCAAAAAGCAAATCTGTCATTCCAGCTGTTGTATCTTTGCTGAAGAATGCAAAACTTCCAAAAAGCTGTGTTCACCTTACTCTAGAACGTTTTTGTCTGGTAACCATGATGTGAAAATTCAGTGGAAATCCAGCAGGTCTCCCCTGAGAACCATTAGAATCATAGTATGATGACTCAAGATATTATCATAGTACTTCTTACCTGACGACAGAGACCACAATAAGGAATATGGCATGCTGAGGGCCCTAGTCCCATACATGTAATGGAGGGTCTCACGAAATAAAGGGTGGCATTCAGATAACAGAAAATCTCTCCTAGCTTGCAGAGCATGCATTTCACCCTTGTCTCAAAATTACTAATGAATGGTCCTCTTCCATGAAACATCATGACCCCATGCCATCACTCTTCAGGCAGCAACCCAGCTTAAGAAGGATGAATAGGACAGGTTTCCTTGTAGAGGAGGAGCGCTGCCAGATTTCATGGTTTTGGGTATTTAATGCATGCATCTTCCGGTGACATGTACAAGTTGAATATCTGGGCAGTGTAAGAGTCAGGGAAAAAACAGAGAACTTTTAATGATTATGGCCATTTACCCCGGCACATGAGACACCAGTACTGGCCTTTGGAGGTATAGCTTTAATTGATATAAGAACTGTAGGTAAACCAGAATGGAACAACTAAGATCTCCAAAAGTAAGAGCTGTTTTTCTGTATTTTTGTTGAGTAATACAGGAAAGAATTTATAGAAAGTGTAGTTGGTTCAACGAGGTTTAAGTTCATCTTAAGCCAAAAATAACTTTAGTTTTTAAATATGTAAAAATTACTTTAAAGCTTCGCTAACATTGCTGGGAAAACTTTAAGAGGAGCTACAGTTGCGATTTGTCAAGTACTTTTAATGTTTTTTCACATTTACTTCTTTATTATTACAGACAGTAAGCAGTAGGACAGTTATGTTAGTGTCAGTGGCTTAACAGTAACACTGTGTCTTTTAATGTAGAGAGATCAGAATACTGTTGGTTCTAGTCCCACTCCAGGTGCTTAAGCTCAATTGTTTCCATTACTAACACTGCAGTATTGCAAAATGGGGTAATGCACACATAAATGTGCCATCCTTTGGATAAAATATTAAACCGAGATTCCGTCTACCTAAGATAGTAGCAGCTCATGCGGATGCAAAAGATCCCATGTCATTTACTGAAAAGAATAGAAGAATTTCCCCAGCACCCTGGCCAGATTTCCCCTAGTCAATGTTAATACCACTTTGAGCTTCCTCTGAAAAGAGGCCACTGGCCTACTTGGATTAACCTGGTCAAGAAAAGTTAAGTAAAATAAAATAAAACAAAATAAAATAATATGTCTTTTATGACAGCATGCTCAGATTTAAAACTGCAAGCCTCCGTATGATCTCAAAATGCAGTGCTGCTGTAATAATTAATATAACATGAAAAGTGACTAAAAAACAGGCGAGCAGCCCAGACATAAGTAACATAAAGGGGCTGTAAGAATGCACATGCTAATTCCTACAAAGCCACAAGGTCTTCACATTATTTCATAATGTCTTTTTCATAAAAGTGTCTTCACAAAAAGATGTAAGAATGAACTAATATATATATATATATATATATATATATATATATATATATATATATATATAATATATATTCACATAATTGAACACTCAAATGTTCGACTTTCATATGGCCGAGACCATATGATCCAACATCTGAATGTTTGAAAATGTGAAAAAAAAAAACAAACAAACAAAAAACTAAACAGTGCTAGCAGGGTCCCCCCCCCACATCCTCCGCTTTTTAAATATACCAACTCCGAGATCGCACTACATTGCGGTAAAGGGAAATCTTACCGTTCCGTGCTCATATGCTCTCGGCCATATGAAAGTCAAGCTTTTAAAAGTTTGACCTTCTGAAGGGGACCTATATATATATATATATATATATATATATATTTTTTTTTACGATAATCAAAATGCAAAAAAAATAAATAAAATAAAATAAAACATAATTTTTTCACATATTTTAATTGCTGACAGGGTTTCTATGACCATAAATTCATGTGATTCTTTCTGATGCTATTATGATAAAATTTGTATTTTAAAAATCCTAGTGATATTTCTGAACCTGTGCTGCCATAAAACAGTGTGACTATGAAATGCATTTGTTATATATGAGTTTTACCTGCTGTATTCAAATCATTTTATTCAGCAGGTAAGAAACTAAAAAAAAATCTTTGTTAGGCATGATGAATTGGCAAAAAACAAGAAGCATCTTTATGGATACAAGGAGAGCATGTGGGTAACTGTAAATGTTCAGAATTCCCACCACTGCAGTAACTTGTAGGCCAAGCCCAAGTCTCAACAATTGATCAGCTTCCAAAAACTCTGGCTGCCATCCACACTGTCACTCTGACTGCTGATTGATCAGTCCTGATGAGGGAAAATTAGCAGTAAGAATGGAAACATCTTTAGGACTTTTGTTCACGTAACGTTAGGAAGTAACATACTCACCCTGAACTAAATAACCAAAAATAACCACCAAACTATTTTTGAACAAAAACTATATACATTACTAAGGGGATGGAGGGTGTGTGCTACAGGAATTTGAACATCTGCTGTTATGGGTAAGTGCAACTGACACAACTGTGTTTGTCATTCCCACTGCTGTAGTAGCCTTTCGGCTATATGAGTTGCTTACCAAAACATATCCTACCTGGGAGGAGGAAGAATATGGATTCAGGAACCTGCAGAACACTCCTTGCAAAGCTTGTCCTGGACCTAGAAAAAACAATCCAGTTTGTTATACCTTATGTACAAGGGCCCATGTAGCTGTCTGTAGAGTGTTTCTAGAGCCTACTTCTTTCTAATATGCCATCGAGGAAGACAGACCCTTCATAGAGTGAGTCTTGATACTGCCTAGAACTGGAAATGATGTCATGTTTTTTAAAGTATTTAAGGGTTGATTTTTTGTTTGTGAATTGTCTGAAGAAGTTTATATATTTTTAGTAAATGAAAGCGCTAACATACAGTTTGTTTCCTAGCGTGGTGCTTTTTCCATGTTTTATTTTTTATTAGTTTGTTGAATTATTTAGTTTGTTTGCTGGTTTACCATAGCAGGCATAACAACATACAATAGCCAAGGACAACCATCTGAAAGTAGTCTGTTTTAATATAGGTTGTCTTTCTTTTTGTCCCAGCATAAGAAATAAATAGTTGGTCAGGTTTTCTAAACTATCTGGTTCTGGCAAGATAGTACCTGAGCTGCCTATGCACATCCAGAGTAAGTAGAATCTTTTCTCCCTGACTCTGAGGATCAGGATAGAACACTGGGAGACTGTTGGCATTATTCAAAATAAACTCTGAAAACAATCTTGGGCATGAATTAAGAATTTGTTCGTAATGATATCCTGTCCGAGCAGTCAGAGTGGAAGTGTAGGAGGCTGGCTGTTCATTGTGTGTCAGGACAAGACATAACTCATATAGCCTAAAAGGCCACTGCATCAGTGGGAAATTCAAACATTTACTGTTATAGGCATGGGGTGGACTCTAGAAGTATTCTAGAGGTAGCCACATAGTCTGCTGTACACACCTTTAGGAGGCATTACAAATTTAATTATTTTTCCAGATCCAGGACAGACTTTTCCAGGAGCACTTTCCAGGTTTCTGAGTCCTTATCCTTTCTCCTCCCAGGCTGGATACTCTTTAATAATCAACCCAAATATCCTAAAGGCTACTGTTGCGGTGCAAATTATGAACATAGTGCAGTTGTATAAGTTATACTTACCATAACAGTAGATGTTCGAACTCCTCCCTACTGCAGTAGCAACACCGACCCTCCATCTCCCTGTTTTTTGTATATATACTCACTGGTTGAGATATAAAATTGTCTGCTATTTCTTGTTTTTGTAGTTCAGGATGAGTGCACTCCTTTTGATTATAAAATCACTGTCAGCGATATAAAATTGTCTGCAAGTTCTTGTTTTTGTAGTTCAGTATGAGTATGCACCTTTTTTCTGTATATACTCACTGGATGGGATATAAAATTGTGTGCTGTTTCTTGTTTTTGTAGTTCAGGATGAGTACAATCCTTTTTTGTGTATATAGTCACTGGTTGGGATATATAATTGTCTGTTATGTCTTGTTTTTATAGTTCAGGATGAGTACCATCCTTGTTTGTATATAGAGTCACTGGTTGGGATATAAAATTGTCTGCTATTTCTTGTTTTTATAGTTCAGGATGAGTGCCATCCTTGTTTGTATATAGTGTCACTGATTCAGATATAAAATTGTCAGCTGTTTCTTGTTTTTATAGTTCAGGATTAGTACACTCCTTTTTTGTATGTATAGTCAGTGGTTGAGATGTAAAATTGCCTGCTATTTCTTGCTTTTGTAGTTCAGAATGAGTGCATTTTTTTGTATATAAAATCACTGTCTCAGGTATAAAATTGTCTGGAGTTCATTATGAGTACACTCCTTTTTTGTTTATGGTCTCTGGTTGGGATAGAAAATTGCATGCTATTTCTCGTTTTTGTAGTTCAGGATGAGTACAATCCTTTTTGTGTATATATATATATATATATATATATATATATATATATATATATATATATATATATGTGTGTGTGTGTGTGTGTGTGTGTGTGTGTAGTCACTGGTTGGGATATAAACTTGTCTGCTATTTCTTCTTTCTGTATTTCACGATAAATGCACTCCTTTTTGTGTATATAGTTAGTGGTTGAGATATAAAATTGTCTGCTAATAAAGTCCATAAAAGTGAATATTTTGATCTGGAAGCACATTTAGGTATTGGAACATTAAACAAAATTAAAGATTTAGTTAACAAAGATATGTAATTAAAAACAAAATAAAATTTCCTCAAAATGATTTAAACAATTTACAGTCATAAAACATATGCTGTCAATCTGCTTTTAATTTTAATTTACATCCCCGACATCCTATATCTTTCTTAAACATTAATTCCATTTTATGATGAGTAATAAAGATGCTGTGCATAAATTTCTAAGAAAATAACTTCCAAATTTGCTTTTAAGATATTAACACTAAGGTTTTATCTGTTTCACTGGTAAGTTGATTATTAATTGATCTGCAATAATCCCAAAAGTTTTTTATAATATGATTTTGTATTTTTTATTACTTTATGTATTTTAGATAAGTACCATTTTCCTATTACTGTTTGTTTTCCTATGATAATCATAAATTCTATAAATTTGGGGACAGCACCTTTCATAGTTATGTGCATTAATTGTAGTTTGCTAATAACAAATTGCCTTAACAGTTGTATTTCTAGCCATATTTCATTATTTATATCATATTTACTCATAATATACTCCATAGAGTAAATTTTTCCAGTATTCATCAGTTGATGCCAATATATTAATTTTTCCCTAAGCATAGTCATTTTTGAGACATTCAGGGTGTTAATGTTATTTTGTATACATGCTATGGGGTACAGTAAAAATGACCATTCTCTAAATACTACATTTTTATTTAAATAATTTTAAATATATTTAAGGAATCAGTTATACATTTAGAACATATAGGTTTATTTTTGTTCTCTAAAATATATTGTCTTATCAACCAATGAAAATTATTGGAAATATTCTGCTATATATTGAGCTGGCAATGAGTGTTTTGATTTTAACCAAATGGATTCCTGTATTTGTTTCCATCTAGTAGTATAAGTAGAATTTAACCATAACATTATTGTCTTGATAATGGATGATAAGGCATACATTTCTATATCTGGGAGGCCAATTCCACCTGTTATCCAATCTTTTAGATGGCGATTTAATGCTATTCTAGGTTTATTGAGATACCATAAAAAGTTTAACTTTAGTTTACTGAATTTGTGTATAAATTCTTTAGAAAAAAAAGTAATGAAATAGCTTGAATAAGGGCTAATATTTTTGGGAAAAATAATTAAAATATTATGAAAAAAACTATCTTCCATTGTAAAAAATATTCCATCTATCCATAAGGTATTTAATTTTATTCAAAATATTAGTATAATTAATTATTACTATTTCATTAATATTCTTTAATAATATTATCCTTAGTCAATTGTGTTATCTAGATCTACATATTTGGAAAATTTCTTATCTTTATTTTGTTTATTCCAATTGCTAGGCAATATCTTAGCTTTATTATCATTAAATTTAAGTCCAGATATTTTTGAAAGAGTTCCATTGCCACAAATAATACTTGTAAAGAGCTTCCATAATCATTCAAGGTTAATAAAATAAATAAAATAAAATCTGCAAACAACTGAATTTTAGAATTTAAATGATTACTAAAGTGCATACCTTTGATTTGATCTGATACATTCCACAAATGGTTCTATGACCAAGGCAAAAGGCAAATAATAATGGTGATAATGGACACCCTTGTTTAGTTTAGTACCTTTAGTAATTGTAATTGGTCTGGAAGTGTACGATTCAATCTTTATATAGGCTAAAGAATATATATATATATATATATATATATATATATGTATATATATATATATATATATATATATATATATATATATATATATATATATATATATATATGTATATATATATATATATATATATATATATATATATATATATATATGTATATATATATATATATATATATATATATAAACAATCGAATTAATCATATAAAATAATTTGAAAAAAACATTATTTTAACACTAGCATCAAATAATCCCAATGAACTGGACCAAGGGCACTATTATTGTCAAATCTCCTTCTGTAATATTAATATAGTCAATTATAGTAAGTGCTCTTTTATTGTTATATGTGTTTCTGTTCAAAATGAAAACAGTTTGATCTTCATCAACCAGCAAAGGTAGAAACTTTTTAATTCTGTTAGCATGTATTGCCATAAAAATCTTATAATCAACATTATTAAGGATATTGGTCTATAAGATGAACATTCTTTTCCATCTTTATTTGGCTTTACAGTTGAAGAAATTAATGTGTATTTCCAAGAAGGTGGGATATTTTCATCTTCTTTAACCAATGTAAGGATTCTTAACAATAATGACAAAGCTTCCTTAAGTAATAATTTATATATCTCAGAAACCATGCTGTCAATTCCAAGAGCTTTGTTTAATTTTAATGTATTAAGTTGAGATTTAAGTTCTGACATTAAAATAGGTTTATCTATTAATTTTATTTCATCTTCTATTAATTTATTTTTAATATAGTTCTTAAAAATATTATATTATACTTTGTGGTTCTATTCTTTGATTATATAAATTAATTGAATTAAAGAGTGCTTTGAATGCTTCTAGAATCTCTTCTAAATCTGAAACCTTTTTTCTAGTTCCAGGAATACAAACGACTTATTTGGTTAGATTTAGTAATCTTCTTCGTTCTGTTTGCTAATTTACATTGATTTTTAGGATTCATAAAATAGGAATTCATTTTAATTTTCTCTATTTAATCTTAGTTTTATGATGTAATGTCACTAAATATTTTTGTCTCATCAAGTTTTTTTGCTAAATTTTTGTTACCCTTTTGAATATCAAATTTAAGTTTATCAACTTTTGTTTGCAGGTCTAATAATTATTTGTTCCATTGTCTTTTCTTATTAATAAACCAGAATATGATTTTACCAAATGAATACGATTTTAAAGAATCCCACACATATATCTGAGATATATTTTCAGTTAAATTTACATTTATAAAGGATTGAATTTTTTTGTTATAAAATTCCTTAAAATCTTTCATATTAGTTCTATATGATGTAATTCTACTAATTGATGCACTTTTTGGCATTTATTTTCAATTCAAATATAATTGCATTATGATCAGATAAAGGACATGTAACAATTTTAACTTTATCTAATTTTCCTATTATATCACTTAAAACATACACGCTGTTCTAGACTGAGTTCCATGTTGATGCAAACAATGTGTAAAAATAATGAATTTGGTTCTGAAAATTCATTTATATCTTTAATATTAAACATATCTATGAAGTCTATTAATACTTTAGACGGCGCTGGTATCCTACTCTTATTTATTGTATTAGTATCACAATCATTCAGAGTACAGTTAAGGTCAGCAGCTAAAATTATACTTTCTTTAGATTGTTGTATAATCTCTTCAAGCTGTTGCTTAACCACCTACCTCCTAATCCAGAAATACAATAAAGGTTAATTAGAGTGTATATTTTCCTATTTAATTCTAATGATACTAGACAAAACATCCCAGATCTATCAGTGTATATATTTATAATTTTAGGCATTAATGTAGAGTTTTTCCATAAAATTGCAACATCTGTTTATAATGTGAGCTAACAAGCACTAAATAAATATTTGCATTAAATGTATTTATGTCTTCTTGTAATAATACCACCTGGGCACTAAACATTTTAAATATTTGTTTAAACTCCCCTTTTTGCAACTAGTATTCAGGCTATTAACATTGACAGAAATACACTTCATGCACATTGAATCAGTAGGGTTGTAGCTAGCCATATATTCTTAATATAGGGAAAATAATACTGAAAAAATGATATATGTTTATCAAGCTGAAGTTATTAATATATGTAAACATCATATCATAAGTAATTAAACAGTCGCATGTTAAATGTTTAAATAGAAAGTAAACCACACAAAACCACACAATCCCTAGGGTTTAAAACCCCATATTTGAATAGGATCTCTATTCAAACGTTCCCTCTGAAAACTCCATCAAAGACAACCCCCTCTCTATTTGAGAAATGATTTTAAGGAGAAAGTTACTCATTCAATAAATATTAATTAATGGGTTTATATATTTCTTATTATCTTGTTTTTATGTTTCAAGGATATGTAATTGAAAAATAATTTAACATAATATCAATCTATTTACTCTAATTACTTTTTAGTACTTAAAAGAACAGTATATATGAAACCCTCGATTCAAATTAAGTAGATCTCTGCAAATGAAAATAATATTAACAAAGACGTGAAACTTAGTTTACTGGTCACCTCAGATTTTTAAATCAACTGTTGTGATCACTCACAGAGGCAAACTTATGTAAAATTCACTCTTTCAACATCATATTTGATAATGATACAATTTTAACATAAGTTCAAAAAAGAATATGCATCTTATTTAGAATCATATAGAATAACTGTTTAAACTGACTCACCATATATATATATAATTATCAATGTCTGCATTACATATTTTTTAAAAGCTTATTTCCATTTCAGTTAAAAATACATAAACATCTTACTTTATCCATTGGATATAATCTAACTAGGAAAACAAGACTAAATTATATAACATTACTAAAATTAAACATGAAATCTGAAATTAGTTTGAAACTCACTTATACTAGTATACCACACAATTATAGTAATATATTAAAATATGTGCGTATAAATGTATATATTATTAATTGAGATTATATGAGTATGTATGTATGTGTAAGTGTATATATAAAATGATGTCAATTCAAAAATAAACAAATTTAGCATTTCTTTACTAGATAATAGGCGTGTAACATAAATCATATTTGACATTATAGAACTATGTATTTAATAACCATAAACATAACTTTAATGTATGATAAATTAACTAACAGATTATAAAGAAGGCATCTTAAATAAGCCTAAAAACTGATATCTCAGAACCATGTAATATTACTTCTACTAATATCTATCAGTTTGAAAATATTTCTTGTATATAAATTATTAAACAGAGTAAAGATTAATCTAGCAACTCTTTCATGTGAGATGTGAGAAAATATATAGAGTGTCTTTCTCTTTATTAAATAATAACCTAAAAGCAGTGACCAAACATTTATTTAAATTAGGAATGTTTTTTCAGGTATATAGAATATTTAGATAAAGCTTCATTTCAGACATGAATCTTAATCCAGTATCAACATTTAGCTGGGAGAGGTTTAAACATTGATAGATATCATGTAATTTGATGTGTTGCTAGTAATTAAAAGCCACATTTCTCCAGTGAGTTAAAAATTATAGAAATTCAGTAAGATATGTAGATGTCAGCTGAGTAAAGTAATAATATGTTACATTCTACTCGTAAGGAACCTCTATATATATGTAACTTCTTAAGTGAACACTACATTCTAATATACAAGTCTTATATGAAAACCTTTGCTTAGTGAAAAGAATTGTGAAGAGTACACTCCTGTTGCTTAGATAACCTAACTCCAAGATTGCTATATTTTTGAAGTATGGGGAATACACCAATATACTACAGTCTAATAATTAGTATAAATTTCCCCATTTACACTTCTACTTTCACTGTTTCAGAGATCAGGCTCACCATTCTCAGACATATCAGGGGGCACTCCACCTGAAAACGATCCACCCTAACACTCAGCTGAGTAAATGAAAACAGACCACTTCAATCATAAATAGGCTCACTAAAAAGTGGCAGACATACTGATAAATATTAAAGAATCACAATACAGGCTAGTCTCACTATACAACTACAGAACATCTCAATCCAGTTTGCCCAGTACTGCATCAATGCTTTCACAAAACTTTCACAAAACTGCACCATGTTTATAAAAGTAGAACATCTCTTCCCCAAGCTGTGCCAACCCTGGTGCAAGATCATTAGTGTGCATCTTCCATTGTTTAATACAAACAGTTAATAGCCCCATAGCACCCTCCCATGCAGAGCAACACAGCACCGCAGTGCAGAAGGGCAACCTGGTTGGCAGACCACAGTGCAGTTCACACAACTGTTATTCAGCCAGCTCCACATCCAGCAACCCTCAATCAACACTGAGCCTGTTTGTAGGGGATCCCATGCATTCTGTGAAATTCACTAGCCCTTAGAACCCCAACAAGCCACTTACTGTGTCTTTTTATTGGCAAGACACAAGATGATGTTTCCTTCTCCTGCAGAAGTCCCATAAAAACTTATATTATGAAAATAATACTATCTATATTAAATACCACATAAAGAGACCACCCCAAAATGTCAATAGACTCTGACCATGGTGCCTGGCATTTCAACCTTGCAATACCCCATCAAATAAGCATAAATATATAAAATAAATGATTGGTAAAGAGATTTCTAAGGAAAGAGCAGGAATGTTATTCCATGAATACCACAAAAACACCAAATGTGTCACATCTGAGTCATCATTTCATATTCATTTTTGTCTGATTCACATTTCCTCCTAGATTGTTTTCATCATGCCTATCCCATGTTAAACATGCATCATCAATAGAGACCTGCACCAAAATCTGCAGGACAATGGCCATGCTCTCCACACCTGCTCTGACAATACCAGACACCTTTCTTCTAAAGTATTTTATCCATCGGTCAATATAGCAATAAATCAACTGACACTCCATTAATCCCGACACAACCACACCCAACTCAGTAAACCCCAGGGGCAGACTTCAACATGAGTTCCATAGGGGAAACAGGTCCCTTCCAGCAGACCAAAAAATCAGAAATCCACAAACATAAATGTGTAGTTTTCCCAAAGCTGCAAATGCAGATGGCACATGGATGATTGTCATTAAGGACATTACCCCCCTTACTACATAAGAGAACAAAATTTGTGGTTCTCCCACAAACCTTATCCTGTAAACACAGGAACCATTCAAAACATTCTATCTAGTGACACCACATGCCCCTGCAGTGTCGTTAAATGTTCTGTTCCCAGCAGCCAACTCCACAACCATCAAAGTACTGAGCAGAATCATGGAACAACTTGCCAGAGTGAAATTACTTCAAAAGTAAACAGTTTCAACATTTAAATAGCTATTTCATACTTAAGTAATACTTTACTAAACATATTTGCAAGGTGTATGCAGCTCACCCAAGACACCAAAACATACAGCACATATTTTTGTGGGAATTATCTTCACTACAGCCATTACTCATATTTTGTGCACATTTTTGAAAAACATTTTCATGTGACAGCTCTTGCTGCACCAAATGGTCAAGAATTATATCTCTTCAAATGAATTATATATAAATAATTCACAAAAATATTAGCCAGTGAGATGCCAAACTAGTAACCAAGACAAAATGTTAAAATACTACAACAGATTGCAGTACTGATGACATCCAACAATGGCTAAGCAACTATAACAGTGTGTCAGGTCCTGATGAGATCGCTGCCAAAAATAATGATCAAAAGATTTGATTGAGCAAATGCTACACAATGCATGAAGAATGTGTTTAAAAGGAAAATGAATGCCAGATATAACAAAAGAGAAACAAACTGGCAAGCACCAGGCAAACCAGAGACAAATTCCAAATAGAACAGTTTCTTCATCATGATAATTGTCTAACCAAGCATGCAAACCACAGTGAAGAACTCTATAAAAAAGTAAATAATTCCAATCAGTAATACTGATGTGCAACTGGTTTATTACTAACAATTGTAATATATAAGTATGCACATGTTTTTATTAAATCAACAGACATAGGATATACATCTGTACTACTGTGATAGAAAAGGCATGCACACTACAGGACACTGTCTCCCTTCCTCTCTCACTCTCCCATTGAGTACTGGTTTAAAGTTTTCAAAAGGGTCAGCCTTACTATAGTAAAATCTACCCATGGTCTAAACATTTAGAAACAGTGACTGCAGAACCCTACTTTTAGTACGGTTAGTGGAAAGCCGTGATCTGACCCAAATATGGCTTGTACATTCTGACCTGGCTTAGTTGTTTTTCACTGATTTTATTTTTTCTTTTGCCTGTTTGCTGGTCTGCATCATGGCTCATCCTGCTCCATTCACCCTTGCTATGCTCAGGCTCTCTCCACTCCCCTACCCTACCCCCATTCCCACTCACCCCTCTTCAATTACATTTATACATCTGGACACCCACTCCACATCTGCATCACCCAATCACAGCCATGCTGTTACTTAACAATATCCACCCACAACCCACCCTCATATCCACCCTTAATTTTTCACAACTCGCTAGACCCCTCTATTTATTCTCTCACCACTTAAAATAACTACATTTTATTTCCTTTTACTTTGCATACCCCTATCTGTATTCAATGTGTCCTATAACATAAAACTATGTATCCTCTTGATCCCTATTACCACCATTCTTTACGTATTGTCCCACTCCACCTCTCTCTCCACCTTGTATACTCCTTCTACAAGATCTTCCAATCTATCATTTCAATACCATAGTAATAGCAACATTTTTATTCTATGTCTATACCTTTCTCCTATCAAAACTAAAATACTCCACTGCTCTCATCAAATTAAAACTAACTCTTAACCCCCTTCACATGCCTCACTTCCCAACCCTATATTGCTCCAAACTAACAATTCATTTTCAGGTCCTCTCCCAGTGTGAATACATAAATCCCAATCCAGGACCAGTTAATTAGCCATCCCACATCCAACCTTCTAAAATCCAAAATCTTTACATAATGACAGTTTATGTGTGAAGCACACGTAACAAAATCACTGAATTCCAAGCCTGGCTTTCTCATTACTCCCCAGATATTGTAGCATTTATAGAAACCTGGTTAAATCCAAAAATATCTGACACTGAAATAAACCCTCCAGGATACAATATTCTTAAAAATGACCGTCTACACAAAAAAGGCAGTGGAGTTGCAATAAATTACTATGATTCCTTAAATATCACACTATTTTCCAAACCTGTTCCAATCTTTAGAATTATTACCAGTAATGCTACATATTAACAACAGAAAACGAATGTGTACTGTTGTACTTTATATTCCCCCAGGTCAAAATATACCTATTTAACACTCACGTTATTGAAACCATTCAAAAACTTGTCAATGATTTCTATACCCAAACTAATAATACCTCAAATACTTTTAAAAGCAACACATATCGTTCCTTTCTTAAGTCAGACATATACTCCCCCTGTAAATGACAACTCAAATGATATTCCATCCACTCCAAATTTTACTCTGCAGCCAGTGCCCACCTCTCTAGTGCATAAACTGCTAACTAAACTAAAACCATGCTCCCCTTCTGTTGACAGACTTCATGCAGAATACCTAAAACTCACTGCTGATGCTATAGCATACCCTGTCAGCATTCTCATTAATCAATTTATCTCTGAGTCATATGTTCCACAACTCTGGAAAAACCCCATTATAATTCCCTTACAGAAAGGTGGCCACACCAGTGATCTTTCAAATTACTGGCCCATCTCTATACACTTTCCTCTATCTAAAATCCTAGAAAAGTGTATACATTCTCAATTGCTAAAATATCTTTCCAACAGTAACTTACTTGCACCCACCCAACATGGTTTTCACCCAGCACACAGCAAAACCACAGCCTTACTTTCATTTACCAACACTGTTAACAAAGCTTTGGATGCTGGTCTACTAACTTCAGTTATATTACTGGACCTGTCTAAGGCTTTTGATACAGTATCACATCCTAAACTATTATTACAACTTAAATCCTTAAATTGCTCCCCACATGCACTGGCTTGGTTTTCCATCTACCTTTATGACAGGAAACAGTCTGTCAAATGGAATAACAAGCAATCCAAATATCTTACAAATAAAACTGGAGATCCCCAGGGGTCCATTCTTGGGCCATGACTTTTTAACGTATTTATTAATAATCTCCATAAAGCACCCCCTCTTAGTACTCTCATCCAATACGCTAACGATTCTACAATAATCACTTCTGCTAATAACCTACCAGATCTTCAAAGGTTAACACAAAAAGCCTTTACATCTATCGAATCCTGGCTAAATGATGCGCAACGTCTACTTAGTCCAAAAAAAATCAAAACTCTTAATATTTTCATCCAAGCCTCTAACTCAAGACTTTAAGATTTTCTCACAAAACAATACTGAAATTGAACTAGTAAAAACATCTAAACTACTGGGCATCATAATTGATGGCAAACTCTCCAGTGAAAATTCACATTTACAACACAATTAAAAAGACCCATTTTAAACTTGGTAAGCTCTATAGGCATAAACTTTATTTGGATATGCCCACCAAGTTAAAACTGGCCAAAAGTCTACTCCTCCCTTCCCTCCTCCATGGTAACCCCATTTTCACTAACCTATATGCATTTCTCAGGAACAAGTTACAGTCATGCTACTACAAAATAGCAAAGTTTTCCGCCAAGATGCCAACTCTGACATCATTGCCAAGCAATAAAAAGTTTAAACTTGTTTGAATTCTCCCACTATCTACAGTACACCCAGCTTACTCTCACCCACAAATTACTGTATAACCCTAATTATTGCCCCTCACTTCAGACTATGCTACAAACATATACCCAAACCTGAAATCTTAGGTCTTCAGATAAACAGCTCCTAAGATATCAAAGCCCAACAAATGGACAGGACAAAGCCTTTATTCCATCACCATTGCCAAACTTTGGAATGCTTTGCCCTGCACTGTTACTCAAACAGACTTCATAAAAGCATTTAAAATCGCACTAAAGTCCCGTTACTTCAGTAATCAAACCACTTGACCTAAATAAGTTACCATCATTAGTCACTACCAACTAGTAATTCTTAACTTCCTTCCACCTCTTTTACTATTTCTGTTTTGCTTTAGCTCATGATATTATCCCACTACTAACTATTTAGACTGCATTAGCAGCTTAATAGAGTATTTTAGTTTTGTAATTAGTTTAAATGTATGACTTAAAAGAAACCTACTGGATATGAATGCTTTGAATGAAATGCTTTGATGTTTGTATAAATGCTTTTTACTTTAATGTTCTATCTACTTCTATACTTTGTCAATACTTGTTGATATGATGTTATACAATACTATTTTTTTGTAACTGTAATTGGAGCTTTTCTCCCTGGGCCGCCACTGAAAATGAGTCTTTGGCCCAGTGGACTTTCCCGGTTACCAAATGTCAATAAATAAATAACGCTGACATCAAAGCTTCAAAAACTGGAATGTCACAGATAAATATCTCTTTAAATAGCAGTTTACTGGGATCACCTCTGGCATAACCTTTAGCCTGTAAACATGACATCATTACTCTGCCATCTTACAGTTCACGCTGCCAGAAGATACGCTAAAAAACAAAGGGAGAAATGGGTCCAGGTATAGCTCCAGCTTATCTTTAAATTTTAAAAGAAAGACTAACTGAATTGTAGCAATGAAGTAAAAGAATGCCAGCCTGCGAAAAGCAATATCCAAACAAAAATCCCACACATAAGTAACATTATCTAAGTCAGTGCTGACACAAACATTAACTAATTCAAGCATTAGAAAAAAATAATAAATTATAAAATTATAGAAAATAATAAAAAATAAAAATAAAACAAAACATAAACCCACATCACCAGCAACTCTACCCCAAATAACTAATACGTAATACAACTACTTAAGAAACAAATAAATAAACATCTAAAAATCTCTCCATCATAACAACACACTACACAGTCAACATCCAACACAACACCTAAGAAAAACCCAGTCAATAGACATGATACTTACTCACAAAAAAGACATACACAACTATAAAATCTAGTCTAGAAGGGTGAATAAAATAATTATTTAAGTTTACTTATAAGTAGTGGACTATTTTAAAGAGACAAAAAACAAATATTAATTGTTGTTATTAATTATGATATAGAAGGTTAAATTACTTTACCTTGCTTTTGTGTTTATGTGTATATATATATATATATATATATATATATATATATATATATATATATATATATATATATAAAATATTCCTTTCCCTTCCATTTTCTTGCTTGTATCAGTTATAGCTTTTTGTTGTAAAATAGAAACATAATATCAAGAATATACAAATACAAACCAAATAAATCATAGAGAAAAACAAATCTAATAAGTATTTATTTGTCTTTTAATGTTTTTCTTCTTTTCATTAGCAGTTTTCCATTTATTCTTTTCTGTTTGTCTTTTCAATTAACTGTTGCTCCATTCCGTTTCTTCTGTTTGCTCCAAAATGTTGTTTGATTTTAGAAAGGATATAGCTGATTCCAGTGTTTAGAAAGTTTTAGTAGTATCTTTAAGAAAAAAAAATTAAGTCTAGCTAAAAATAGTAAGTGTACTTTAATCTGTCTCTTTTGCAATTCTTTTGTCAAAGGGAGGAACTCTTTTCTCTTTAAACCCACAGAGGAAAAGTATTCATTGTCAATTCTCATTGCACTTTCATTCATCTTAATCAGATAATTTGAAAAAGCAGTTTTTAACACCAATTTATTCATTTTATTTAACATTTGTTTACTGGGAAATTTCAACTAGGACAGAGCTCATTTTCAGTGGAGGCCTGGGGAGAAATGATCCAGATATATGTCTTTGGAATGGCAGGAAACTGGAGCACCTGTAGGAAACCCACACAAATGCAGGGAGGACATGCAGATTCCACACAGAAGAAACCCCAGCTGAGAATCAAACCACTGAACCTCTTGCTGTGAGGTGACAACACTAACCACAGCACCAATGTGCCGTCCCAGTTCCTTATCTTTCCAGGAAAAAAATCTCCAAATTATGGATCTCGGTTTTGTACTTACATTTTTGGATGAGGAAGGAACCACAATAGATCTGTGGGCTCTTTCAATAGCATAAGATAGAGACTCAGGTAAATTCAAAGTTTTAGGGAGCCAAGATGTGAGGAAATTAAGCATGCTATCTTCTTCTATTTTTTTCAGGTAGTCCATAAATGAGTATGTTGTTCCTCCTAGAACTATTTTCAAGGTCATCTATTTTATTTACCAAAGAAGTATTTTGTTTTAATAAAAAATCAATATTATGTTCCTCTTCAGAAACCCTCCCTTCTATATCATTCAGTACCTCTTCCATACCAGAAATCAAAGTCTTCTGTTGCATTATTACTTCTTGTAGCTGCTATGTTTGTTTTGTGCATTTTTCTTTGAAATTATCTAGTTTGTTGTCCATTTTGTCCAGTTTTATCGAAAGATCTTGTATACTAGAGGATGAGATTGTAGTTCCTTCTTTAGTGACAAGTCCTGTGAGTTAGCTTTGGAGTAACTCATTTTGAAGAAGATGTGAAAACATTTCTACTTAAATGTTGACAGGAATTAATAAAACTGAAGATATAAATTCCAGATATAATCTTTGTAAATATTAAAAAGAAGGTAGTCTTCAAATTTGACAAGTCTGTGACATCAAAAACTTAATATTTCCTGTCAGAAATATAACTTAGTAGCCGACTGGACAAACTAAGCTGTTAACCTGTCATCATCCTAGCCACACCACTTCAGGTTTATTCTTGAAAGTACAAGGAGGAAATGCAATTCACTTGCACACAGTCCTTGTAAATCTACTGCCTGTCAGTTATTAGTACAATAAACATAGGTTAGTACTAGACTAACTGTCCTTCCAAGCCTAGCCAATTATCCCTTGTGAGGCTCAAACCCTGCACCTTGTCTTTGTAAGGCAAACACCTTAACCACTAGGCCATAAATAATCAATACAGTTACAGCATTTATTGAATTTGTAATTACTTCTAATATTTAAATTTTTTCTATGTTCTAGAAGGAGGGAGGGAGGATAAAGACAGAGTGTATTGATAGAAGATGCAAGATATACTAAAACAATAATTGAGGTGGTCACTGAAAAAACAATCAGTAAAAACAAAATGAAAACTCCAGCAAAGCCAGAACTTCCACTGAGTGATCTCCCAAACCTCTTGTATCAGAGATACTTGGGATATATGAAATAATCCTTATTGACATCAGGCATTTCAGCTTATTAGCAATTCTGAATGCTCATAACTTGTTTCATCATTTTAATGGACAATTTCAGGCCAATAAAGCCAAGCCCCACTAGCTGTGGATATGGATATTTCAGCCTTGTTATGACCTCATCAGCACAAGAAAAGTAGAGTGTTTGACCAAGTATTAGAAACACAGGGCTGTTATACCCAGCTGATGTCCATTATCATTAGGGTCACTGCAAACAAATACCAAACAACAAACTAAAACAATGAGTGAGAATGTCACTGAAAAACCAATCAGTAAAAACAAAATTAAAACTTCAGTAAAGCTAGAACTTCCACTGAGTGACCTCCCAAATCTCTTGTATCAGAGGCACATGGGATATATGCAAATGATCCTTATGAACATCAGGTGTTTCAGCTTATTGGTGATTCTGAATGCCCATGACTTGTTTTGTAAGATATAAAAGCAAAGAAAAATAAAGTGAAAGTAAGAAACAGAGGACGACAAAAAGAACTGCCTCTAAAGGACTTAGTAATATTCAGTGGGCTGTGTATAATAATTCTGTCTCTCTCTGTATATATACATATATATATATATATATATATATATATATATATATATATATATATATATTATATATACATACATACATACACATACACATATAAACACACACACACACACACACACACACACACACACACACACACACACACACACACAGAGGCTTTATTTATTTATTTAATTAATTTTTCATTCATTTATTCATTTATTTGATGACTGGGTAAGCATACATGTCCAAGGACCCTTATCAGGCACTATGCAGGCCAAAAGGTGTAAATTTATGAAAATTGTTATACATTGAATGACATACAAAGCAACAATATATTGAACAAAGTATACATACCATCAAAGAGAAATGTACTTATGGAATAATGAATTTGATGTAAAAGTTAGGTTATTAACCTCATTAGGTAGCAGTTACATTTAACTTCTTTATAAAGAATTTTTCTAGTGCAGTCCTGAATTTTGTGAAGAGTCCGTTTAGTTTACACTAGATGGAGGGGACTCCCAAAGATGGGGGAGGGGCAGGTAATGATAAGATATGATGACTGCAACGCAGTTTGTTTCTTAGAATAAATAGTGAAGATTTGGTCTTGGAGGGAGGTGGAGAACTTAGGCTGTGTGTTAAAATATTAAGAGTGAGATGGCTGACAGACAGTGGAAAGAAATCTTCTTTTATTAGTCGTAGATCAATAAGCCCAGAAGTAGCTTGGACTTTTTTAAAATCAATAGCTGTTTTGTTTTACTTGGTACAGAACAGTGATGCTGTCTTTAGGAGGACATGTGTGATAAATCTGCATGCTACTTGCTGTGATTTGAAAAGTTGATGGGTTCCTTTTAGAGGGTGTTGCAATGATGAGTGCAATGGACTCAAGCTGAACATGTAGGACCTCTTTTCCTAGAGTTCCTATTATATAATCGAAGATGCAATCCTTAAAATGTGTCTTGATCTAACTTGAAAGCACGAAACAGCAAAATAGCGAAACGGCATATAAGCGATTTCTTTCCCTCTGAAAGAAATCGCCTGGCCGCCTCCATTACTTTGCCGGTTTCCTCACTGTAGTGTGATCTGACAGTTGGTATATTTAAGTAGGGGGGTGTGGGGGGCACAGTTCCCCATTTTATGTAATGTTTTGAAGTTTTTATTTTTATTTATTTATTTTTTGTGGAACAGCGATTTTTTTCTCTGGGAAAAATATCGCTGTTCCGAGTGTTCAGGATTGTAAGCTTTCACTTACATGGGGTCGATAAATCAGCGTTCACTTTTTTAAGCATTCACTGATTTAATATAGACCCTTTTCCTATGGCCAGTCTTCCTTCATGAGACAGGAAGTGCGAGATTCTCTTGGCCCAGAATAAAAGTCTGCTGATTTTTGATTTGGTCAGGTTGATATTATGTTTAAAGTTCAGACTTTGGTTAAACCTTTTTCCAGGGTAACAGAGATGGGTAACAATTTCAAAGGGATTTTAAATCATATCATAATCCTGTTTGGCTGCATTCTGTAGTTTATTTTTGCTGAGATTGTGAAACCCTGGGAATAAGGACTCAACCCCAAGGTTCAGTGATTTCAGAATTAATAGATTTATTGCATTTGTTTACTGAGATTGTCTGAATGGGCCATGCAAGACCCTATTTTCAGTAGAGGCCCAGGTTGAAAAGCTCCACAAGCATAAAATATTGGTAAGTACATCATAGTTGGGCTAATATGATAATTAGGCAAAATAATATCAGGTAAAATATTTCACAGTCACATATGGACATGCAAAAACAAAAACATCTTGCATAATAAACACCTTACAGTGAGTTAGCTATGTTACAATACAAAGTCAATAAATATTAAAAGCAGTTTGATAATTTGAGTGTTTCAAAGTAGTAGCATGTCATAGGTTCCAAAATAGTAACAATGTGACAGGTTCCAAAGTAGTAACAATGTAACAGGTTCCAAAGTAGTAGTAATGTAAAATGTTCCAAAGTAGTAGTGCTTTGTTCATTAAAAAGGTAGATGGTGCTAGAGGTAGTTGTAGAGGAAGAGAGCTTGAAAGTTAGATAATGAGGGGAAGATGTAGTAACAGTTCACTAGTCAAGAGTGATGGTAAAAAAGACACTAACTGTAGGTAGAATAGTAGTCAGCCAGTTGGGAGAGCATTGACACAATCTAGCATTTAGGAGATAAGCATGGAGGTTTATCTTAAAGCTAAGATTATTGTCTGAAAAAAGCAAGGTGTCTGTGTGTCCTGCCCCATCCACTCAACCCACAAAATGCTTTTTCTCATGTTGCTTATAAAACTGGTGTTTCTAAGGGACAACTTTACTTTTGCAATGCTACATGTTGTCATGATAGGTAGTCAGTTGGTTAATACAAATCCTATACCTTTCACTGAACTCTGCTATCATGGTGTTCAGTTTCTTAAGTGTGTATTATTTTTACACTCCACTAATTAAGCCACATTTATTTAATCACAATGAACAAAACATGCTGGAGGGATAAAATATTTTGTATTATTTGAATGGCTACATATGCTGTGAAGATTATCTCCCAGTACTTTACTGAAATGGGTTTTACCGAGATGGACATAAACAAACAGGCAAACAGTTTTACAATATCTTACAGTAACAGGCAATCTTTCAGGGAATCTCAAAAGCAGTGGCAAACCTATTGAGTTCCCAGACCTCTTATACTGGTCCTGTAGTTACTCTGTCCAGAAAGGCAGCTAGATTATTTTCTTCCTCTGTGGTTCTCTCCTGAATGGCATAGCTCATCTGCAGGGGAATGTAAAGAGAGTAAGGTGCCTTCCTAAGTACAGAGGAAGGTAACACTGGCAAGTTATAAATTAAATAAAAAAATGAATGTGAGTGGCACAGCAGGCACCATGTTTGCCTTTGGTGCAGAAGGCAGTGGGTTCTCTTCTCACACCAGGTATCTGGATTAATTTCCACTATAATGGAGCATAAGCAGGGTCTTGCACTCCTGAGTGATGTCCGTCAGATGACATGTTAAACTGAGGCCCCATCTGAATTAGTAGTAACTAAGGTGGATTGAAAAGATTCCATGGCACCTATCAAAAAGAGTTGTAGAAGTTCTGTGATGCCCTGGATAAATTTCTCCTAGTAGAAGAAATACCCTGTTGAGTCCCCCTGAAAATAGGCCACCACTCAAGCAGGATTAACCTGGTCAACAGAGGATAAATAAAAATAAGTATTGGTGATGTGGCTCCAAATCATCTGAAACAAAAAAGGTCCCATATGATCCCAGCATTTACTGATTGTGACCTGGTGGTAAACTCCCTTAAAAATTTGCTGCAAAGAAACCAAAATAAGATCTTGCAATCTGGTTCTTCTGTGTGCTTCCCTTTTATATCTCCATCCTCCATATTACTAAGCAGTGTCCAGATGAGCAGTGATGAATAGTACTTCCTGCCAGCATCAAGTTAAATAAGTATATCTCCATCCTCCATATTACTAAGCAGTGTCCAGATGAGCAGTGATGAATAGTACTTCCTGCCATCATCAAGTTAAATAAGTATATCTCCATCCTCCATATTACTAAGCAGTGTCCAGATGAGTAGTGATGAATAGTACTTCCTGCCAGCATCAAGTTAAATAAGTAGACAATGAAAGCCATGTCCACTGATGCAGTGACATTCAGTGTTCTTATCACCTTCATCCAGTGAGGCAATGACACCCAGTGTCACCTTGTAATGCCCTGTGAGGCAAAGACACTCACAGTTAGACCAGTGTACAGTCAGACAGCAATGATCATTATTCCCTCATTCTCACAACATCATCCGATAAAGCAGTGCCACCTTGTAATACCCGTGGGGCAGAGACAGTCACACTCACACATACCAGTGGCCCATGATACATCAGAACTCATTGCCACTCCCAGCAGTAAGGAGTGTGCAAGTAGCAGTAGTGTCCAAAGAGTGTGAGACAGTAACACTCTGCATCATTACAGTAGTACCCAATGAGGCAGTGACACCTACTGACACATATATCAGTGCCAAGTGAGACAGTGACATGCTGTACATCGTCACAGCAATACCTACTGAGGCAGTGACATCCTGTACATCATTATAGCAGTACTCAGTGAGGCAGTGAGACCTACTGATGTACATATCACTGCCCAGTGTGGCAGTGACAAATACTGACAAACATAGTGCCAAGTGCGACAGTGACATGCTGTACATCGTCACAGCAATACCTACTGAGGCAGTGACATCCTGTACATCATTATAGTAATACTCAGTGAGGCAGTGAGACCTACTGATGTACATATCACTGCCCAGTGTGGCAGTGACAGATACTGACAAACATAGTGCCAAGTGAGACAGTGACATGCTGTACATCATCACAGCAATACCTACTGAGGCAGTGACATCCTGTACATCATTATAGCAGTACTCAGTGAGGCAGTGAGACCTACTGATGTACATATCACTGCCCAGTGTGGCAGTGACAGATACTGACAAACATATCAGTGCAAGTGCGACAGTGACATGCTCTACATCATCACAGCAGTACCTACTGAGGCAGTGACATCCTGTACATCATTATAGCGGTACTCAGTGAGACCTACTGATGTACATATCACTGCCCAGTGTGGCAGTGACACCTACTGACAAACATGTCAGTGCAAGTGAGACAGTGACATGCTGTACATCGTCACAGCAATACCTACTGAGGCAGTGACATCCTGTACATCATTATAGCAGTACTCAGTGAGGCAGTGAGACCTACTGATGTACATATCACTGCCCAGTGTGGCAGTGACAGATACTGACAAACATATCAGTGCAAGTGAGACAGTGACATGCTGTACATCGTCACAGCAATACCTACTGAGGCAGTGACATCCTGTACGTCATTATAGCAGTACTCAGTGAGGCAGTGGCATCCCATACATCATTACAGCAGTACCTATTGAGGAAGTGAATGCCATACATCACCACAGCAGAGCTCAGTGAGACAGTGACACCTACTGACACATATCTGTGCCCATTGTGGCAGTGACATCCTGTACATCACCACTACAAAACCCAGAGAGACAGTGACATCTACTTTCCCAGTTATTAGTGATGATTGAGGCAGCGATGTGCTGTACATAATCATATCTCTCATCACATATATATCTATACTGTACTGTACCATACCTATTGCTGCCTCACTGAGCACCAGTGTAATCTCCTATGATCCTATATTGGTGCCCAGTGAGGCAATGATAGTTATAGTACAGTATAGATATATGGGACAGTAAATATATTAGTGCCTAATAAGACAGTGATATCCTGTGCAAATATAACAGTGCTTAGTGAGATATATATATATATATATATATGTATATATATATATATATATATATATATATATACATATATATATATATATATATATATATATATATATATATATATATATATATATATATATAGATATATATATAGATATATATATAGATATATACTAGGTTTAATAACTGAATCCCCAAATTATGTCAGTATACTCCAGAATGGTACTGGTGTATTAGTCATGGTCTCAAACTGAATGCAAAGAAATGCATCATCATTCCCTTCAGCACAAACAATGTCCCTTCACACTATCAAATCAACAACAATACCCTAAGTACCCATGATGTGGTAAGGGACCTGGGATCACAGGTTGACCGTGACCTTAACTTTGACTACCATGTGTCTACCATTGTAATGAAAGCTTTCCATGCAGCTCACTGGATTAGTAAAGGTATTGCCTCGAGAGCAAAAGAAGTTATAACCCCCCTATACTCGGCGCTCATTTGGCCCAGAACTGAGTGTACGCCCCATTCGCTATGTACCATAGTAAGCAGCTACAGCAATTAGAGAGACCTCAAAGTTTTCTAACAAAGAAGATCAAGGGCCTTCAACATATGCCTTACATGGACCATCTAAAATTCCTGTCACTATACTCCGTATCATATAGACTTCTTAGGGGAGACTTATGCCTGTCCTACATAACAACTCAAGACTCAAACCTAATGAACTTACAGCATATCCGTAAATCAAATGGGTCTAGGGCTACCTATTCCAGGGACATAAATATGGCCTGTGACTTAAACAGAACATGCTGGAGGGACAGATTTATCTCCCAGCGACTGCCACATCTTTGGAACAGGCTATCAATTCATGTGAAACAGAGCACCTCTATGACACTGTTCATGAGGAACCTGGATAAGTGGATGGAGCACTGTAAATTCTTACCAGGGATAGCACCTACAACCCTCCTGGACGTGGGCAGTCATCACTAAATGCAATCTTGGGTATTGACTAGTACATCTACAGTATTGAAACTATTATTTCTAATATTTCTATTATTGAAACTAATATTAAAATGACCTCCTGATCTATAGCCTCGTAATCTCCTATGATCCTATGATGTTTTATATATATATATATATATATATATTTATATATTTATATATATATCCATCCTCAACCCCTTTTCCCATTTTGCACATGGGGTCAGGTATCACTTCAGCAGTGAAAATCATCGCGAGCCTAGGTTTACACCACTGGGTGGCTAGCCCTGCCATGGTAGTTAATTTGTACCACTCTCTCACACACACACTCTCACCTATCGCCAATTCAGAGTGTCCAATCCACCTACAGCATATCCTTTGAATGTGGGAGGAAACAGGAGCACCCGGAGGAAACCCATGTGACCACAGGGAAGACATGCAGACTCGACTCTGCACAGAATGCACCCCAGCCTTGAACTGGAGAACCTCTTGCTTTGAGGTGACAATGCTAACTATATTTTATATATATATATATATATATATATATATATATATATATACATATATATATATATATATATATATAAGCTCCCAATGAGAAAGTACCATCCCCTGTCCCATATGTCAGTTCCCAGTGTGTCAGTGCTATAATCTTTACCATATGTTAGTATCCACTGAGGCAGTAACACCCAGTGGCCCACATACTGGCTCCCTTGCAAATTACTGATATCCACTTCTTACATCAAGTCAATGCCCAGTGAGACAGTGGTGCTCACTGTCCAGCTCACAATAGTGCCCAGTGAGTCGACAACTACTGCCTCTTAAAGTAATGGCTCGCGATGATTGTCACTGCTGAAGTGACACCTGACCCCAAGTGCAAAATGGGAAAAGGGGTTGAGGATGGATGGGTGTATATATATATATATATATATATATATATATAAAACATCATAGGAAAGATCATAGGAGATTACTAGGCTATAGACTAGGAGGTCATTTTAAGCCTAGCTGTTTCACCCCAATGTAATACTGTAGAGGTACTAGTCAATACCCAAGATTGAAACACCAACATATCATTGCTTATTTAATATTTTTCATTTTATTCTTTGTTAACTGAGTTAGTATTACTAGGCTAGAAGCCTCTTTTCAGGGGAGACTTGAGGTGGTATTCATGTTACTGGGGGATTTTGCCAGGGAATCAGGGAACTTCTCTTACTCTTTTCAGTAGGTGCCATGAGCTCTGTTACATCCATCACCAACTCAAACACATAGGATCTTGGCTTAATGCCTCATCTGAAGGTTGATGGCTCAGGAGCGCAGAAACCCGCTTATGCTACACAGCAGAGTCATCAATCAATCTACTTGGAGTGGGAATAAAACTTACAGCTTTCTGCACCAAAGACGTGTGCTCTCTTTTGCAGTACAGACATTGCTTACTTGTACAGCCTAACATGCACATAATAACATGTACCATGCACAAATCATCAATATTTAAACATTACCTGTATCTAATATATGCTTATATATGTTTTTATTGTTAACATTATCAATCAAACTCCAGTGTCTCATCAGATAACATTCTCACTCAAATTCCCCTTAGCCTAGTGGATAAAAAAGGACACTCCCTCTATCTTGCAGTGGACCTGAAAAGGTCTGGTAGCCATTGTTATGAATCTGAATGGGCATTCATATTGTTACTTCTGAATATATCAAATTTCTATTAGGTAGACCCGTGGTAGTGGTGCTGCGGTAGCGTTGTCTCCTCACAGCAAGACGTTGTCGTGTTCGATTCTCAGCTAGAGAGTCTTCTGTGTGGAGGCATGCGTGAATGGGCGTGCCTTCGTTGAAGGTTGTGCATCAGGCCTGGTAATTCGGCACATAACAATCCACTACCAAACATTAGCGGACCGGAGTTCCGCTGTGGCGACCCCTAACCGGGATAAACCGAAAGACACAAACAAACAAGTATTGCAGTTCAGATGAATGAAGAGACATTGTTTACAGGTTCAGTGATTTCAGGCAAGATAGCTTTCCTAGTAAGAAACAAGCCTAGAAACACTCCCAGAAGAGTACTTGCGAAATGTGAGTGGAAACAATACTAGAGTTAATCTCCACTACTCACACTTCTACCCATATGAGGGCTAGTGAAAACAGTAATGTGTGACTTCTCCAGACTATGTAAAACAATCCATCCTAAGGTGCTATTCTGTTGGATCTTGGTCTTTAAGCTGCGAAAGTGAATGGCCACACATACACACAAAATATGCACATATATACAATCACATGCACACACACAAATTATGCACATATGTATATGTACACAAACACATATAATATGCACATACATATATGCACACAAATACACACACACACAAAATATTCACATACCTATATATACACACACACAAAATATGCACATACATACATGCAAATGCACACACACACACACACACACACAAACAATATATGCACATAATGTACATACATGCACAGAAACACACACCCAAAATATTCACACACACACACACACACACACACACACACACACACACACACACACACACAATATCCACATATGTACACACACACACACACACACACACACACACACACAATATCTACATATGTATGCACACACGCTTGCGCACGCACACACACGCACACACACACACACACACACACACACACACACACACACACACACACACACACACACACACACACACACACAGACAAACACAATATCCACATATGTACACACACACGCTTCTGATGCCTCAGGAATGCCCATTCAGATTCATAACAATGGCTACCAGACCTTTTCAGTTCCACTGCAAGACACAGGAAGTGCCCTTTTTTATCTACTAGGCTAAGAAAAGTCAGTCCATACTGTGGGATATTTAGTATAATGATGGCTGCTTAGGATATGACAGAACTAAATTGTTATCTTACAACTGTAACTTGTTGGTCTCTTCTCTTGACAGAGTTCAGGTATAACCTCTCCAGCCATGAAGATCATCAACCCATCTGCTTCTAGGCTGAAGCAGATGCAACATGGGACTCCAGAGAAGACAAAATACAGCAAACAACGGGAGGAATTCATGAAGCTCCAAGGGCAACAGCAGGTATTTCTGTTTTAGCCAAATGGCTAAATCAAACATCCTTGAAAATCAGCACAGTGAGTGAGACCTTAAGTCATGAAGTCCAAATCTGTATACGTCACATTCAGTCACACCAGCAATCATCTGCCATTCAGGCATCCATTTCAACTACATGCACTAGATTCATGGCTCAGAAAAGTTCTAGGTGACCATGCGTGGAATATGACTTATGGATTCTTCTTCATACCCATTGTGTTCCATTTGTAAAGCTGTATTATAAGTAATCATTGGTGAGCTGTTATAACACAGTAATCCAAATGGTGATGCAGGCCACTAAATGTAGTCCACGATGGTTATTCAAAAGCAGAAATAGAACTAGTACAGTACTTTAACACAGTTATTTAACAACCAGTGGAGAACTGAGACATTTTGCCACAGTTATTCAAAAAAGGAAAAGTGCCTTTACTATGGGCATTGAACCACAGTTGTCTAAACAGCAGTGCCAGTGCAGCTCACTGAGCTCACTGGAGCCTATGACCAGGTTAGACAAGTAGGTTCTTCTAATAACCTTCCTCTGTATTCATCCAAGGATAACCATCCGCAGTAATTCCCTCTCCTTAGGAAACACAGAGACCCCCAACACAGTCATCCACCTCCCTACTATGTTATTTAAGGGACACTGGAGGTCTTCACCAAACATCCAGTGGAGGTCTGTAAACAAGTGGGCTTCATTTATTTACAGGGGACTGAGAGGACCTTAAATGCAACATTGGGTAATTCAAAAGCTGTAATGTGTTTTGATATGATGAAAGGGATTTCTGCTAGCCTTCTTCAGAAAATATGACAAATGACTGTGATTCTGTTCACACTGATATGTTTTGAACCTATCTTAGAAAATGCTGGTTTGGCACAGGGGAAATAATTACCTGGGCAGTTTTGTGTATAAAGATTGCTGGTCACCATTAGTGGTAATTGGTTTGCAGTACTTAGATAACAGTGCAGATGGTTTCCGAACATATATCTGTCATGTCTATTGGGAGAGAACAAACTGTAATTTAAACAAAAATAACTTATTCTCTAAAAGGTGCTTTGTTTCTGCAGAATGTTTGGACTGCTTCATTGCTAGTTAGAACCAGAAGGCATCATAGTGTGAAGATCCACTCAGCTTTGATATCATTCATAAAAAGAACACAGGAAACGCCTGCAAACAGCACTGTCTCTAGTTCTATACTCTCTGTGGTAAATTGTTACAAAGTATCATAACAGCTCATGCAGGGAGGGTGCAGGAAACGCCTGCAAACAGCACTGTCCCTAGTTCTATACTCTCCATGGTAAATTGTTACAATGTATCATAACAGCTCATGCAGTGAGGGTGCATTTGGCATTTGAAGAAGGAATTTAAGCAGCTGCATTGTTGATGTGACAACCATCAGTATTTTCAAATTATACATGTCTAAAAAGAAGGAAAAAGATGATGAGTTAAATATTTAGTTGCAGTGAGATCCTACAGAGGACAAGAATAGTGAAATAATTTTACTTTGAGGCCTACTAAGGTTTATGGATTTCCTTTTATACAGCATTTACATTCCATTGCTACCAAAACGCCACAAGGGTACTCATTTAATGCAATCCCCTGTTTATCAATGTACTAAAACTATTTACTTTGGTAAACTAAGCAGTATATCTAAGGATGTGGTGGTATGCATATCTTAATGTATATCTAGAAGAGGCCATAGTTCCTTTTACAAAGATAGACTAAGCCTTGTTATGATGTCATACACAATGCACTCTTGCCATCAGGAACTCACATTCACACAGAAGTTTTGCATGAAGCATTCATCTTATAATCATTCAAAGAAGTGACTATACTTTGAGGTACCTGGTCTTTGCTCATGCTCTGAAGCCCTTTGCTCTGCTTTTTCTAAGCAATTATTTGGGGAGGTCCTGTCTAGCACAAGGAATATCCTTTATAAAGAGATAAAAGAAACAACAATAAATAAATAATATTCCTTTAGACCAGTGTGTAGAAAACATAGTATCAGAGAGTTTCATGTATATCAGAAGTGATAGAGTTTCCATTGAACTGGTTGTCTAGCAAGATGAGGTATGTAGAAAGGCAGCTTGACCAAGAGCCACTGGGAAACTGTTGCAACTAAAAACTCTAGGATTTACTTGCAGTAACAGCAGTTCTTGTGGACCATCATATTTTGATATTCATAGACAGATGCTCATATCTAAGAAGTCTTCTGAGCCCAAGTAAAAGCAGCTAAACTAATGTTTTATAGGAATGGAAGGACAGCCCTTCATGGTGTGGTGAGATTACAGGAGTCCAAAGTAAGTTTCCCTTTGTTAATGACATATGTCAGTGCAGAGCTGTAGCTTTGATGCACTGAGTGAATGGCACCCTTATAAAGTTCCACCTGACATGTCCACATAGACCAGAGAGTAATTATGAATGTGAACACAACAAGACTCCATGTGTCTTATACCCATAAATATCTGACTAATGTGCTGCATGGCAAATGAGTCCATTTATTGGGAAGAGTCCAGTGGACAAACCTACTAACCTAGCTGATGAATAATTTATGGCATTAGGCAGTGCTGCTGAAATGGATTGCCACGATGCATGAATTTCTACCAGCTGTAATGGCATCATATACATTAATCAGAGACTGGAAATGTCAACAGAAAGTAATCACACAGATGAAAAAAAGACAGTGTACATCGGAGCAAGAGAAACTGCAACACCTTATGTCTGACTGCTAAAGCAGCAGGACCCATACTGAACAGGTGTGACCCTTCATCAAGCTTTCCAGGTGGTGGTCTACACCACTCTTCTCAGGAGGTAGGCATGTCACCCCATGGCCTTTTTTCAGGCAAAATAACAGTAATGCGCATCCCAGATTAACACCTTTGAAGAATAATGAATGACATGACATGAAGGAGGCTCTCCTTAATGTTTGAAGTCTCAGTAAAATGATGTTCAGTACCTGAGACATTCCTGATGTTGGCAGGTATACAGGTCTGCACTGTCAATGAATCCTGAATTAAAGATCCATGTGAAATCCGTCTAGCCGCCCCCACAAATTATGGTGTGCAATGCCTCCCACTGTTTCAGACATCTGTAACAGTCCAAGTGCAAGGGGTATCAATACAGGCCATAAAGTAGACATGATAAGAACCATTTAACCATCAGCAACACTGACTGCAGCATAAGGGCTTGTCACCACAACCCTTGTTTGACCTTAAAAGGAAATAAGCAACACATGTTTTATTTACAGAAACTAGATGTAAAAAAATAATAAAGTTGTTATTAGTGACTTAAATGGATTCCTGTATACTTGCTGATGGCAGTGTCAGTGAATGTAAATCATCTGAAAATTTTTCACCAAAACCACCTTCAGTGAACATCGGAGAGAAGCTTTTTTTATAGGGGGCAAGCCCCACTGCATTGCCCATGTAGGGGGAGCCACCTCACTCACCGCTGGACTTACATATACTTACTCCAAGGTTGTGCAACACTGGAGAACCAGGAAAACTCTACTGTCAGAAAAGCATTTTAGATCTGTCGAAATTAACTTTGTCAATCTTTAATCCCGATTTACCTATCCTGCAGCTTATTAGGATAGTTACAGTTCAGGAAATAAATATAACCAAAGCCTTTGGGTTTCTTAGTAGAGAAATTGATGAAAATTCCACTGGAGGAGAAAACATTCTGGATATTATTCCTGCTAGTGTATCATTGGTCTATTCATCATGTACTGTGTCACTTTCGCTTCAAAATCAAGCACACAAAAACACTGCACAACAGTGTTTCCATTAAAACAATGATCTCATGCAGATGCGTGATCAACATTTAGGAATTTCCCTAATACTGACTACCTAAAAATGAATCACTTCATTATCCTTCATTATCACCATTATTAGGGATCTAATCCTAAATGTCCCCTTTATGTCATTCAGTGACATTTTCAATAAAAGGTAGAACTTCCTGCATAGCTGCATTGTAAACCAGGCTAAATACAGCAGGTGATTTAAGTGTAGGCTCCTGTGGCAGACCTGTAGAATAAGCAGGGATACAAGAGGAGAGCATCTGTAAATAACCTACAAACACTGTCGATCTTCAGAGATAAAACCAAGTTTAGACTAGCCCAAAAATCTGTAAATAACCTACAAACACTATCCATCTTCAGACATAAAACCAAGTTCAAAGTAGCCCAAAAATCTGTAAATAACCTACAAACACTGTCGATCTTCAGAGATAAAACCAAGTTCAAACTAGCCCAAAAATCTGTAAATAACCTACAAACACTGTCGATCTTCAGAGATAAAACCAAGTTCAAACTAGCCCAAAAGTCTGTAAATAACCTTTCTACTTACCCAGATGGACATCATGGAGTGTAGTGGTTTCTAGAGTTCAGCAGCTTGATGACATTAGGGAAGAAGCTGTTCCTGATTCTCGTAGTTCTGCAACGTATGCTTCGGAAGCGCTTTCCAAATGATAGATGCAGGAACAGTCTGTAAGCAGTGTGAGTGCAGTCTTTAATTATTCCTCTGGCCCTGCAGATACAAGCCATGGATAGGTGGTAAAGTGGTCTTAATGATCCTCTCAACTGTCTTCACCGCTCTCTGGAAGGATTTGCGCTTAGAGGTACAGAAGCGTCCATACCATACTACGAGGTTGTTCGTCAGGATGCTTTCTATCATACCTTTGTAGAAGGTAGTGAGAACTGTCGATAGGAGATTCGTTCTCCTCAGCCTTCTTAAAAAGTGTAATCTCTGGTGTACTTTCTTGACTATGGCATTTTTATTTGTGTTCCAAGACAAGTCCTCATCGATGTGCACTCCCAGAAATGTTGTACTTCTCACTGTTTCCCCACTGATGTATATATAGTATATATATAATAAATAATATATATATATATATATATATATATATATATAATAATAAATATATAATATGTTTAACGTTTACATTTTAATATACATATATTTTCAAACAATAAATAGCCATGGATTAAAAACTTCTTTTATAAAATCTTGAATTTGCAAAGTCCATGTGTAAATTCATTATAATTCCAGACTGCAACTTGAGAACACCATTCAGTCCAGGTAAATCCTGTGCATTTAACTTTAGTTGCCAATACACTCCCTTGAGTCTAAGACAGTTTCCCAAGGTCCACCCCTGGGGTTCACTTCCACTTTCTCAAGTACCCCAAATAAAAACTTAGTGTGGGGAAGGCAGTGTTTTGTGTGCTTAAAAAGAGAATTATTCCTATTCATTTAATGAATGTCATAATTGTGCTCATAAATGTGTTTATTAAGAGATCTTTCAGTCTTCCCAACATGAAAAACACCAGAAGGTTGACACACCACAATATATACCACTCCTTTAGTTAAACAATTGGCCCCATCGACAAGGTAAATTTTGGTATTAGGGTACCCTATAGATATAGTATATCACTCCAGAATAAATGGGCGTTGTTTACACCTTCTGCATTTTCAAGATGTCTACATAGGAATGGTTTAAATGAAGTAGTTGGACTAATTCTGTTAGTTCTGAAGAAGTCCATTAATTTTAATACAGATGAAAGTGATTAACTAAGTGACTATTTATTTATATTTATTTATTTATGTTTGTTTACCGGGCAGCCACGGTGGTGCAGCGGTTAGTATTGCCACCACACAACAAGAGGTTCTCTGGTACGATCCTCAGCTGGGGTGCCTTCTGTGCGGAGTCTGCATGTCCTCCATGTGGTTGCGTGGGTTTCCTCCAGGTGCTCCAGTTTCCTCCCACATCCAAAAGACATGCTGTAGGTGGATTGGACACTCTAAATTTGCCCTAGGTGTGAGTGTGTGTGTGTGTGTGTGTGTGCCTTCTGTGGAAGATTGGGTGCCGGGCTGGCAACTCAACACTGTAAAACTCCACTGCCAATCATAAGCGGACAGGTGATCTGCTGTAGCGACCCCTAACCGGGAAAAGCTGGAAGAAGAAGAAGAATTTATGTTTGTTTACCGGGTAATGTCTGACTGGGTCAGGGGCCCATTTTCATTGGAGACCTGGGGAGAAATCTTCCACGACAAGAAGCCGAGAAAAAACAATAGCAATGGCAAACATATAACAATGGAAAAAATATAAAGTATAAAATGCAAAATATACAAATATAACACAAGCTACAATACTGACAGTGGAAGCTGCATACTCTAAGAGCATAGCATGATATAAACATGGCATAAAAACAAATTAGCAATGCACATTTTTTTTTAGGGAAAGAGATAAGGGAGGAAGTACACTTTAGGTAAAAATGTAATATAAGGTGAGACGTCACATGAGAGTTAGTACTACAACTATGAATTACATGAATGTGACTAAAGTAATGTTACTATGGAGGACTTGCAGGTTGGAAGGGTTAGACTGTTTTATTACTTATTTACTTTTTATAATAAAAGGGACGAAAGACATATTATTTACAGGTCCTGGATTCCTTTCTGGCAGGCAGAATAACACGGTTTAGTCTGTGATTCTTCTGCTTCATCGGTGTTTGTACGTAAATGACTTATACCTTCTGCTCTTCATACCAATTACCTTCCCCACATTTTCTGACTTTTTTTACAATCAAATCTTCTCACGCCTTTCACCTTAGCTTGTTCTTATTTTTACTGGTTCCCCTACTACCTCATTCATGAGTCCAGCTGCCCTCATCTGTCCAAATCATAATTATTCTTCACAAGCTAACATTCTAAATTAAAATAGGATTATCTTTTCTGTAGATGATTGCACTTCAGTGCATTACTGGTCTTGTTGCAGGTCAAATACACACACCCTTCTTCTTCTCCTCCCAAACATTATACGTTTTTATTGGTCACCTGAATGTATATAATCTTGCAAAAATGTTCCATGAGTTTGAGAGATGGCTTTGTTAACATTCACTCACACCTCTGTACCTAGCTGAAACTTGGTGCAACCTTCCTCTGGCCTTTTTCTTAAATGAGTACTGCTCACACTGACCTGGAAGATGCATGTCAAATAACTGTGCTAGGTGTTGATATTTACTTTAAGAATCATCTTTCTTTGTACCATATATCCATAGAAGTTTATTGTATTTATTTAACATTTGTTGACCGGGAATGTCCGACTAGGTTCCACAGAGCCTGTTTTCGGCGGAGGCACGGGGAGAAATGCTCCAGATGCATGTCTTTGGAATACTAGGCACATGGAATATTTTCTTATTTCTATAATTTTGGGTGGTGTGAAAAAATACTTAGCTTTACAGAATTCATCAGCTAGAACTACATGACTTTTGTACAATACCCAACTGTTCCTTGTACCAGCTCAGTCAACTGCAGCAAGCACTTTTTGGTGATGCTGAGCTCCCTCTAACTCTCTGCACTGCCTCTCTTCAAGGAGAGAGACCTCTGGCAAGGCATATATGTCTTTCAGTTGCCAGCAATGGGAGGAATGCCTTACATGTACTGTCTGACCAGGGATCTCAAACTCGCAACCTTCAAGCCTTAAACAGCCTGCAAACCTACAAAAATGTGTGTACTAGAAGCTACTATACCACATCTCTAGCTTCACTGACTATTGCTCTTTTTGATTTGGAGATTGTGACCTTTGACTGAGCGTTCTAGTCCGTGTGCAACTCTTGTGGTCATCTGAATTTGAGCCCCTCTGCTGCAGACCAAGATGTCTTCTTCTTTGGGGTAGTCCATATATCATCTCTGATCAGCTACCCATTTTCTCTCTAACACCACAACAAAAATCCCTAAACCATGCACTTGAACTTTCTGCAGTTAGAAGTACCCTGATGTTGCTTCCTGTCGCCCATATCTAGTCTATCAATCATGAAGTCCAGCCTCTCAGTATTTGGATATTAACTCTTTCTTCCTTAATTATCATTACCATCAAGACTCAATGATTGTAAAACCGAATGGATATAATTTCTCCTCAAAGACACAGGGGGGGGCATCTAGAAGAACGCAGGTGCCCAGGCTGACTAAGATTTACTTTGTAAAGAGAAAGAACTCTATATAAAATAAAAAAAACATGAACACACACACACACACACACACACACACACACACACACACACACACACACACATGTATCTTGAAAAAATCACTTGATGCAGAACTTCTAGACACTTCTGTAAATTTCCCCAAGACATAGCTCTCAAGTGTACCTCATTACGAGGAACATACCTCATTTGGGGTCTTAAAAAGTGCATGTTCCTCAAAGTTCCACATTGAAAGGGTCTGTCACACATTCAGTGTTAGGAATTTTTTAACTGCTAGCCATGGGTAAATAGATGTGAATCATGTTAATTCATCAACATTTTTTTTATAAGTAAAACCATCATATTTTAACCATCGTATGACCTTCCTAGTTGAAGTTGTTAGTAAGCCATTAGTAAGTGTTCCACATTTTGCCCATTTGTCACACATTATTATGAGGGCTAATGTTCCTCATTTTGGAGAAAGGAGGTTGAGAGCTATGCCCCAAGATCTTCTAAACCTACATAAAGTCAGTCTTTGATACTGAGTAGTGCACCTTTACAAATGTAATGTTAACTACTGCTTCCAAACTTACATAAAGTCAGTCTTTGTTACTGAGGTAGCATGCCTTTACAAATGTAATGTTAACTACTGCTACCAAACCTGCATAAAGTCAGTCTTTGTTACTGAGTAGCGCACCTTTACAAATGTAATGTTAACTACTGCTACCAAACTTACATAAAGTCAGTCTTTGTTACTGAGTAGCGAACCTTTACAAATGTAATGTTAACTACTGCTACCAAACCTACATAAAGTCAGTCTTTGTTACTGAGTAGCGCACCTTTACAAATGTAATGTTAACTACTGCTTCCAAACCTACATAAAGTCAGTCTTTGTTACTGAGTAGCGCACCTTTACAAATGTAATGTTAACTACTGCTACCAAACCTACATAAAGTCAGTCTTTGTTACTGAGTAGCGCACCTTTACAAATGCAATGTTAACTACTGCTACCAAACCTACATAAAGTCAGTCTTTGTTACTGAGTAGCACACCTTTACAAATGTAATGTTAACTACTGCTACCAAACCTACATAAAGTCAGTCTTTGTTACTGAGTAGCGCACCTTTACAAATGTAATGTTAACTACTGCTACCATACCTACATAAAGTCAGTCTTTGTTATTGAGTAGCGCACCTTTACAAATGTAGTGTTAACTACTGCTACCAAACCTACATAAAGTCAGTCTTTGTTACTGAGTAGCACACCTTTACAAATGTAATGTTAACTACTGCTACCAAACCTACATAAAGTCAGTCTTTGTTACTGAGTAGCGCACCTTTACAAATGTAATGTTAACTACTGCTACCAAACCTACATAAAGTCAGTCTTTGTTACTGAGTAGCGCACCTTTACAAATGTAATGTTAACTACTGCTACCAAACCTACATAAAGTCGGTCTTTGTTACTGAGTAGGGCACCTTTACAAATGTAATGTTAACTACTGCTACCAAACCTACATAAAGTCAGTCTTTGTTACTGAGTAGTGCACCTTTACAAATGTAATGTTAACTACTGCTACCAAACCTACATAAAGTCAGTCTTTGTTACTGAGTAGCGCACCTTTACAAATGTAGTGTTAACTACTGCTACCAAACCTACATAAAGTCAGTCTTTGTTACTGAGTAGCGCACCTTTACAAATGCAATGTTAACTACTGCTACCAAACCTACATAAAGTCAGTCTTTGTTACTGAGTAGCACACCTTTACAAATGTAATGTTAACTACTGCTACCAAACCTACATAAAGTCAGTCTTTGTTACTGAGTAGCGCACCTTTACAAATGTAATGTTAACTACTGCTACCATACCTACATAAAGTCAGTCTTTGTTATTGAGTAGCGCACCTTTACAAATGTAGTGTTAACTACTGCTACCAAACCTACATAAAGTCAGTCTTTGTTACTGAGTAGCGCACCTTTACAAATGTAATGTTAACTACTGCTACCAAACCTACATAAAGTCAGTCTTTGTTACTGAGTAGTGCACCTTTACAAATGTAATGTTAACTACTGCTACCAAACCTACATAAAGTCAGTCTTTGTTACTGATTAGCGCACCTTTACAAATGTAATGTTAACTACTGCTACCAAACGTGCATAAAGTCAGTCTTTGTTACTGAGTAGCGCACCTTTACAAATGTAATGTTAACTACTGCTACCAAACCTACATAAAGTCAGTCTTTGTTACTGAGTAGCGCACCTTTACAAATGTAATGTTAACTACTGCTACCAAACCTACATAAAGTCAGTCTTTGTTACTGAGTAGCGCACCTTTACAAATGTAGTGTTAACTACTGCTACCAAACCTACATAAAGTCAGTCTTTGTTACTGAGTAGCACACCTTTACAAATGTAATGTTAACTACTGCTACCAAACCTACATAAAGTCAGTCTTTGTTACTGAGTAGCGCACCTTTACAAATGTAATGTTAACTACTGCTACCATACCTACATAAAGTCAGTCTTTGTTATTGAGTAGCGCACCTTTACAAATGTAGTGTTAACTACTGCTACCAAACCTACATAAAGTCAGTCTTTGTTACTGAGTAGCGCACCTTTACAAATGTAATGTTAACTACTGCTACCAAACCTACATAAAGTCAGTCTTTGTTACTGAGTAGTGCACCTTTACAAATGTAATGTTAACTACTGCTACCAAACCTACATAAAGTCAGTCTTTGTTACTGATTAGCGCACCTTTACAAATGTAATGTTAACTACTGCTACCAAACGTACATAAAGTCAGTCTTTGTTACTGAGTAGCGCACCTTTACAAATGTAATGTTAACTACTGCTACCAAACCTACATAAAGTCAGTCTTTGTTACTGAGTAGCGCACCTTTACAAATGTAATGTTAACTACTGCTACCAAACCTACATAAAGTCAGTCTTTGTTACTGAGTAGCGCACCTTTACAAATGTAGTGTTAACTACTGCTACCAAACCTACATAAAGTCAGTCTTTGTTACTGAGTAGCACACCTTTACAAATGTAATGTTAACTACTGCTACCAAACCTACATAAAGTCAGTCTTTGTTACTGAGTAGCGCACCTTTACAAATGTAATGTTAACTACTGCTACCAAACCTACATAAAGTCAGTCTTTGTTACTGAGTAGCGCACCTTTACAAATGTAATGTTAACTACTGCTACCAAACCTACATAAAGTCGGTCTTTGTTACTGAGTAGGGCACCTTTACAAATGTAATGTTAACTACTGCTACCAAACCTACATAAAGTCAGTCTTTGTTACTGAGTAGTGCACCTTTACAAATGTAATGTTAACTACTGCTACCAAACCTACATAAAGTCAGTCTTTGTTACTGATTAGCGCACCTTTACAAATGTAATGTTAACTACTGCTACCAAACGTACATAAAGTCAGTCTTTGTTACTGAGTAGCGCACCTTTACAAATGTAATGTTAACTACTGCTACCAAACCTACATAAAGTCAGTCTTTGTTACTGAGTAGCGCACCTTTACAAATGTAATGTTAACTACTGCTACCAAACCTACATAAAGTCAGTCTTTGTTACTGAGTAGCGCACCTTTACAAATGTAATGTTAACTACTGCTACCAAACCTACATAAAGTCAGTCTTTGTTACTGAGTAGCACACCTTTACAAATGTAATGTTAACTACTGCTACCAAACCTACATAAAGTCAGTCTTTGTTACTGAGTAGCGCACCTTTACAAATGTAATGTTAACTACTGCTACCAAACCTACATAAAGTCAGTCTTTGTTACTGAGTAGTGCACCTTTACAAATGTAATGTTAACTACTGCTACCAAACCTACATAAAGTCAGTCTTTGTTACTGAGTAGTGCACCTTTACAAATGTAATGTTAACTACTGCTACCAAACCTACATAAAGTCAGTCTTTGTTACTGAGTAGCGCACCTTTACAAATGTAATGTTAACTACTGCTACCAAACCTACATAAAGTCAGTCTTTGTTACTGAGTAGCGCACCTTTACAAATGTAATGTTAACTACTGCTACCAAACCTACATAAAGTCAGTCTTTGTTACTGAGTAGCGCACCTTTACAAATGTAATGTTAACTACTGCTACCAAACCTACATAAAGTCAGTCTTTGTTACTGAGTAGCGCACCTTTACAAATGTAATGTTAACTACTGCTACCAAACCTACATAAAGTCAGTCTTTGTTACTGAGTAGCGCACCTTTACAAATGTAATGTTAACTACTGCTACCAAATGAAAGAGCTGTCACATCCTCATCCATGCCTTCTACTGAGTACTTTCTGCTCTCTCTTCTTTAACCAGCTGCTACTCATCTCTCAACCTGAACGCACCCATTTTATTTTAATCTTCTCCTTGTAACTCTGATGGTGCAGTGGTGCATTGGTAGCATTTTTACCTCATAGCAAGAGGTTCTCTGGCCCAGTGCTAGGGTGCCTTCTGTGCAGAGTCTGCATGTCCTCCCTGCGGTTGTGTGGGTTTCCTCCCACGTTACAAAGACATGTGTCTGGAGTATTTCTTCCCAGGCCTTCACTGAAATTGTCTTTGTTCCAAGTCAGACTTTTCCGGTAAACAAATGTTAAATAAATAAATTCCATAAATGTCATATTAGTTGATCTATATATAAAACTAAGGATCCTGTTTCCATAAATACAGATCATCTAGTGCTCAAACTTATGAAAACTGCTGTCTTTGTAATAGTATTCTGTATAATGCACAACTTCAGTTGGCTGACTGCAAATGTCATTAGTCATGACATGAACAAATCAATCTGTATCAGCTCCACCGATAAACACAGCAATGAGAAAGGGTCGAGGTAGTAATGTAGCTCTGTAACTCCTGTCAAAGTATCACAATGTATTGTTTCCACTATTTTTTTTTTGCTGCCTTTCTTTAACCTTTCTTTAACCATTTAACCATATTTAACCATAAATCTCCAGTTTACATCAAAAATAGTATGGAATTTTTAAACAAAATATCCTCTATTTCTTGGAACAACAAAATGTATTGGTTGGTTATGGATGTTAAAAGTCTATATACCTCTATTAGACATGATGATGGCCTCAATGCAGTGAGATCTTCTCTAAAAGACAACCCTTCTGTTGATTTCATAGTAGATTTGTTGGATTTCTGTTTAAAGAATAATTATTTTATTTTTAATGATGTTTTGTATCGGCAGAAACAAGGTACAGCAATGGGGGCAGCTTTTGCCCCCATGTATGCCAATTTGTTTATGAATTTTTTTGAAAGGAAATTTCTATTTGAGTTAAAGTTTATGAAATGTAATGTGTTATTTTATTTTCGTTACATAGATGATTTGATTTTTATTTGTGATGGTGGTTTTGATTCAGTTAATGAAGTTTTGACTGACTTACATGGTAACCCATTTGGGTTAGAATTTGATGGAATACAGAAGGGAAACAAAGTAATATTCTTGGATCTTGTTTTGGAGGGTACAGAACATGGTAAAAGTATATCAAATATACATAGGAAGTTTATAGATGGTAATCAATACCTTCATGCATCTAGTTGCCATCCTGTACATAACTTGGAAGCTCTCCCTTATGGGGAATTGGCAAGGGTATCTAGATTATGTAACACACAAGAAAATTTACAAAGGGAATGGGATATCACATATAATATGTTTTTGAAAAGAGGGTACAGTGTGAATATTTTAGAAAATGCCCTTATGAAGGTAAAAAAGGAGAATAATATGGTAAGGAATAAATGTAATAAGGGTGAACATCACCATTATAAGAAATATCATCTGGCAACCAGTGATAAAACTTGTAAGGATATTTATTTTGTCTCTACATATAATGTAAAAGTGGAGACATAAAGGATGTAGTGGAACATTTTGGAAAGTTTTAGTGAAAGACAAGGTGTTGATGCACATTTTGCCACAAAAACCTTTATTCTCCTATAAAAGGGGAAGAAATTTGAAAGATATGGTGGTACATGGTAAATTTGTAATGCCAAAATTTTGTTTACCAAGACCACTAAGTGAATTTGGTACAAGATGTTGCAGTAGATGCAGTGTTTGTAGGAATATAGTTAGAACATTTAATTATATTAACAACATTAGGTTCACAGTAAGAGATAGTTTTACCTGTAGAAGTAAGAGAGTTGTGTATGCTTTACACTGTCCCTGTGGATTATATTGTATAGGTGAAACTAAAAGAGAGTTTCATATTAGGTTAGGTGAGCACATTAGAGACATAAGACATAAAAGGGAAAATAAATGTATTGCCACACATTTTAGTGTTTATCATAATAGTGATGCTTCATTTTTAACAGGAACAGTTTTAGAAAGTGTGAAATGTTTTTGTAATGATGAAAATGCTTTGAAATATAACTTACAATATAAGGAAAGTATTTTTATTTTGAAATACAATACAATGACACCCAGTGGACTGAATAATGAAATAAACTGGAGGTGTCTGCTTTAAAACTTTTTTGAACATAATTGTTTAATTAATTGCTTAATTAATTGCTATGAGTATATATATATATATATATATATATATCCATTCTTTCAGTGAGAATGTATACTCTTGAAAGGTGGTTACACTGAGGCGCTGGAGAATAAAGAATTTGCTTTTGGATTTGACTTTGGTTCCTGTTTTTCGATTCCTGACTTCTGAAGATTTTGCTGTTTTGGTATTGTTTTGGATCAGAGTTGTTTCTGTCTGAAGGTGTGTGGAGTGGAGTTTGTGTAACTTTCTTTAACCATTGCCTGTTGACCAGTCAGTCATCCAGAAACCTAAATGACCATCTGTTCCCAGTGGGCAACAGCTGATCATGAGACATCATCCAGGAAGCCAAGAGGGTTTTCTTTTGGCCATAACCCCCACCTTCAGTCTCAGATACACATTAGCAGATGGGAGAGCCTGCTGTGCCTTCTCCCGTGGATGTCCATATTTCACCACATGCCTTGTGAAAGCTACCTTGGGGAAATGGTTTGGTAAAACCAAATGGTTGTCACCGGCCCATATGCTACAGTATGTTGCATGCTGTGCACTTTTCACTTCAGTGCGTGTCAGTGTTCCAGTGGGCTGGCCACTCACTCCCATCCCCCCTAGTGGGCTCTTCCAGTACTCTAATTGTTGCTCGATCCTTGTTTGTCTAGATCATAGTCATTTGCTTTATCCCTCTGTGCCACAGAAGCTGACTTTTTCCACTCATTATCGCCTCCAACATTTCAAATAACTCCTCCCTCAGTCCTGTCACCTGTGTTTTCTGTAAAAATTGCAACCTTTGCCCCACCTGATACCTTTTTCCAGTCATATTAAAACTGCTGTTAATCAGGAGATGCCCAGTGATACCATTTTGTGTACCTTGGTTCTTTCTCATTGACTAAGTTAACCTTATAGGCACCCAGTGTTTTGCTTTGTTTCTAATTTAGTAGCTACCTGTAAAATTACTGATGAGATGAAATTTAAGTTTGTTTTGTCTATCACTTTACCATTTTTCCTTATTACTAGTCAGTGACCCTTCCCAGGATAAATACTGTAGTATCTTATTTTGTCCTTTTTTCTACTGGTGACATCATCTCTTCCATTCCCTCATGCAAAATGATTTTATTAGGCGATAATTTATACTGTGGAGGTATGGCTCTACCAGTTCTGGTAACATATATCATATATGTGACTTTACTGAGATATATAATTAACTCATTATAAAACATCTTCTGTTAAGTGCAAGAAAAACCTACATTATGATTTTTCTGCTCTCCATCTAAGCTAAAGAACATTAACTTACTGCTGTTAATGTCAGCCTAAGGTGATACGCTTCTGGAAATGGGGGTCTCCTTTGGGTACTTTTGTTATTACACTACATCAGGCTGTTTCCTTTCACAAGTATTTTACCAATAACTGCAAAACTACTGAAAACAAAGTGAGTGCTAACTTACTAGACAGATTGCATATTTGTTATTTCAACTGTTTTATTATTAATTAATGAATTAATTAATTTACTTAATTAACTAACTAATTATATTATATATTTATGCTGTGCCTTGTCCTGTGGATGTCCATATTTCATCACATGCCTTGTGAAAGCTACCTTGGGGGGGGGCATCTTGATTGTTATCGATTTTTATATTGTTTTTAGTGCGCTTTTGTAATGGAGCACCCCAAACTCCCCCCCCCAAGGCCTCTGCTGAGAAAGAGTCACTGGCCAGTCGGACATCCCCAGTAAACAAATGTAAAATAAAATAAATAAATAAATACATAAATAAATAAAATAAATTTAAATTTCTTTAGGGGTAGGGCACTGATCCATAAGGACCAGTTTAAGGCCCAGCCTGGGGAAACTTACAAAATATCCATAACACATCAGATAAATACAGAAAATATCTGTAACGTAATGTGCATGGAAAGTACAAGAGAAATATAACAGACGAGAATATGTGAAACCATCGGTGTGTAAAGTACAACAGAACAATGGGACAGTGTTATAAACTGTGAAAGCAAGTATGAATAATTTTCATTACTGCTGGTGAAAATCAGTGTAGATCATTGTGTTATATATACTATGTACAAAAATTGATTGACTGATCTGTTAAGTGGGTAAGTGCACTGATCCATCATGGACCCTATCTAGTCATGACTAAAGGCAAAGGTAGCACATAAGTTACATAGGCACAGATATTTAACAATTCAGAATGCAAATAACTGGTTTTGCAGTTGTAGATACATAGTTACTAAAGTAAGATAAAAGATTGTTCAGATTAAATTAAAAATGTATAAGTTTATTCCCTGATCATGGATGCCAGACGTTCTTTTGGCTCCCTATACGTAGTACGATACCTATAACTGAGCCCTGCAGCTAAGAAAACCAAAGTGTGATTGCCGAAGAACTACAGCAAATCTCAAAACTCGCTGCAATGCCATTTAAGGGGTCTATATTAAAAGACCAAAGCACCTCTTGGTCAACACATAAAGAGTGAACGCACTAAAGCACGAATGCTCAAAACAGCGATTTCTTTCCCTGGGAAAGAAATCGCTAGCACAAACACAAACACACACACACACACTTTCAAACATAACAATGTGGGGCTCCCCCCACACCCCTCAACTTGGGGGGTTGTGCCCCCCACACACCCCTAACTAAATATACCAACTCCGAGATTGCACTACAGTGAGGAAAGGGGCAGACACACTGGGATGGCCAAGCAGTTTCTTTCCCTGGGAAAGCAATCACTGTTTTAAGCATTTGCGCTTTAGTGCGTTTGCTCTTTGTGTCAACCAAGAGTTGTTCGATGAAACACTTCTTCAGTCTTTTAATATAGACCCCATTTAAGAGATGTATCTGGAAGAATTCTTTCCTTGAACTCCTCAATGTAGGGCTGTGCCACCTTATACCTGCTGCTTATACAAACTAACCCTGTGAATGTCGTACCTTACATTAAGGGGAATACTCGAAAGTACCATGCAACCTCAGATTTAGTACATCTCTCTCACTCTGTAGTCCCAATTTTAGTCTCACTGTTCCAGCAATCACAAATGCACCCACTGGAATTTCACATTTTAACAGGAATCCTTTGTTATTAGTAGGGGAAACAGCCTTAATCCTTATTATTAGCAGGGGTACCAGCCTTAATACTTTGTTATTTGTAGGGGTTACCAGCCTTAAACCTTTGTCATTATTGGGGGGGGCACCTTAAACTTTTTGTCTTAGTAAAGGTACCAGCCTTAATCCCTTGTTATTAGTAGGGGTACCAGCCTTAAGCCTTTGCTATTAGTGGGGTACCAGCTTTAATCCCTTGTTATTAGTAGGGGTACCAGCCTTAAGCCTTTACTATTAGTGGGGTACCAGCTTTAATCCCTTGTTATTAGTAGGGGTACCAGCCTTAAGCCTTTACTATTAGTGGGGTACCAGCTTTAATCCCTTGTTATTAGTAGGGGTACCAGCCTTAAGCCTTTGCTATTAGTGGGGTACCAGCTTTAATCCCTTGTTATTAGTAGGGGTACCAGCCTTAAGCCTTTACTATTAGTGGGGTACCAGCTTTAATCCCTTGTTATTAGTAGGGGTACCAGCCTTAAGCCTTTGCTATTAGTGGGGTACCAGCTTTAGTCCCTTGTTATTAGTAGGGGTACCAGCCTTAAGCCTTTACTATTAGTGGGGTACCAGCTTTAATCCCTTGTTATTAGTAGGGGTACCAGCCTTAAGCCTTTACTATTAGTGGGGTACCAGCTTTAATCCCTTGCTTTTCTTTATTCCCTGCTATTAGTTGAGGTACTAACTTTATTCTCTTTATATTAGTATGGGTACCACCCTTCCATTCCTTCCAAGTGACCTTCTACTCTTGTGATGCCCTTCTTCATCCCGTTATGCAAGTAGGTCAGAACATCTAACAGTTTCATAACTTTGTGTTCACTCTCCCCAAGGCTAAGCATTAATGCAACCTCACTTCCATTTGGCACCCCAGCTAGTAGCCTCCTTATCCTCTTTAACATCACTAATAGACCAAGTGTATCCATATACACCACTCGTTTACTGCTACAGTGAGGACTAAACTGGGTCTAATCTACTTCTAACTACCAGGCCACCACTGGTTAGCAGTATCATGTATACACTCATCTACATTAACCAGACACACAGAAAATGTTTCTAGATACATTAAAAGACCAAATTTGTAAAACATGCTCCCTGCTTCTATTAACAATGGATCCACCCAGTCATACACATCCTCGTTGTTTTCTTAAATTCACTTTATGTTTTTTTTCTTTTTCACCTTATTTCTAATTCAGCCAAGTTACTGCATGCTTCTCCCTTATTTTCACTTTCTCCACTCCTGTCATCTGACTGCGTACCACACTAGTCCAGTACTGCTGCCTTTTAGTACACATCAAAACTTTATTTTTCCCCACTGTATTCACCCATTCCACTTTCTTCTCCCTCCCCTGCTCCACTCATTTCACAACTACTGATTGCTCCCTGAATTTGTATAATTCAATGTATGGTAGCCCACTTTTCTGAAAAATCCTGGAGATTGACTGACATGTCTATCTATTGACTGAAGTTTGTCGAGCAGATATATCATACTAATTTATATAGTCTCCCTTTTATGAATCCTTACTATTTGATATTTACAGTACTATATTCTAGGATTGTGCAATACTTTCTTTCGGTCCAGTTCATGAAACAGTTCCATACCTTCACCTCTATCACTGAGGTGAAACTGAATGGGTCCTTAAGATTAGTCCTGTGGGACCATTCCCATATTAAATGCATTGCTGAACAGACCAGTCAGTGGTGCCTCTAACACTTCCACTGGTTATGTCATATTTCTCAGACTAATCCTTTCTGTTTATTTCATTATTTGTTTATTTATCTATTTTACGTTTGTTGACTGGGTTTGACCGACTGAGCTAAGTAGCCCTTTTTCAGCAGAGGCCCAGGGAGAAAAGCTCCATATGTTCTACAGATTATAATTTACAAAAATAAGTAAACAATCAACAACTGGTTTACAGAAAATATTTAAAGCAACATATACATAAAAAACAAGGATTTACTACAGTAAACTAATCATTATGTCTGTCAGATTTAGAATCCTACATCTGTTTAACACGTAATTCTTCTAAGACCTCTTCTTCCATTAGTGAACTAAGACACTTCTGCTAACAACACTGGCAAATACTATTCCAGACCATCTCTGACTATAGCTGTTTACTCCAGTGAAGCCGTGTTGGTGAGATGATGGTGGTGGTATTAATACTTGTGAGACCCAACATCAAAAGAAATTCCTGTCTATGGCATAGCTACTACTGCAGAGTTCATTTGCTTACAAGTGGATAAAACTCGACAATTATCTCTAGAAACTTTAGATCAACACTGTGATTTACTATCTCAAGCATTTTGACATCCGCAATAGTTATCACTACCGCTTCTACTTCGGGGAAAATAACTGCAGGATGCCACACCCTTGGTGGATAGCAGGAGCAAATACTTAGGCAAATAAGCAGATATCACACCATGGCTAAGTCATCAATTTTGTACTGACTTTCAGGCCTACTTAGACTACTGGAATATTGTACCAGTTTGCTTTCTGGTGGTTCACCAGCAGTGAGTGATACACAAAAGGCGGATCAAAAACATTCTCCTACTTTAAGATTATTACAAGCCATCTTCCACATTTAGCCTCTAAGGATAGCATTCAAGAATGGCTTATATATTTTTAGTAATCAGGAAAGTGTTAAACAGAAATTGTTTCTAAAGTATATACCACAAAAGAAGTAGCCAATGCATCACAAGTGTCCCTCTGCAGTCACATATCGTTATTGAGGCGAGGACTGAATAACCTCTAGTATTCCTTGCTTTGGAACCTGTCAGTAAACGAAAAGATGCAAAATTTTTCTATCTGATCAATATGCTCTTCTATTATGATTTATACCAGTCACTTACAAGATTTTGGATAGTGCAGTGTTGCAGCGGTAGTGTCGTCACTTCCCAGTAAGAGGTTCTCTGGTTCAATTCTTGGCTGGTGTCCCTTCCGAGTGGAGTCTGCATGTACTGCCTGCGTTTGTGTGGATTTGCTCTGGTTTCATCCCACATTACAAAAAACATGCCTCTGGAGTGTTTCTCCTTGGACCTTGTCTGAAAACTGGCTTTGTTCCCTGTTGGACTTTCCTGGTTAACAAATGTTTCTGGTGAGGGTGGGTGTCTAATTCCTATCAAGCCCTGAGTTCTGTAATTCTTCTCAGGAGGCAATATGTTGAGACTCTTTCCAAATTAAATTTTTAAAGCCTGTCTTTAGAATTACTAACTCTAAGTTTAGTCTGAAGAAAAAAAAACATTTCTGCAGAGGAGCCTATCATAACGTCTCTATCTTCCACTGCCTGCAACAGTGGTGAGGATGACATCCTCATACACATCTGCAGTGGGAGAAATAGTAAAAGAAAGGATGCCAGTGGGTGTATTGTGCCAGGTCCTGCCTGGAAATATATTGTTTCACTAGCTGAAATCCTATGGTAATCCACAGTTGTTTTAGCATGACAGTGTGAGTCCACATGAAGGATTGAGAAAGCGTCTAGAGCAGTCCTTTCTCTAGTAAAAATACTTTGCATGTAGGAGATGCATTGATGGTGACTACAGCCTCAGTTTTCTCATCCTTATTGAGAAACAGGAAGGAATTAAGACAAGTGCTGTTATTTATTCTGATGACCAGCATACAGCGATTACCTTGAAAGATCAGGTTCTGATGTCATGCTTTTGTGGGTTCTGATGCCATGCTTTTGTGGGAAGGTCATCCCACTGAGAACAATGAGCGCCTGGTTCACTGCAATGTCTGAGACAGAGCATTTTGGGAAGGTCGTCCCACTGCAAACAATGAGTGCCTGGTTCACTGCAATGTCTGAGACAGAGCACAATGATGCATGTGTTTGCCACTGAGCCTCTGCACACCAAGTGTGGCTCCTCAACTGGGAAGTCTTATCGTGATCCAAATGGCAAGAAAGAAGTTACACTTAAAGAGATTTAGACCAACTGTTTCACCATGTGCAGCTAAGTACATTGTAGTAAGAAGCATGTATCAGCATAGAAAAACACAGTGCAGTGCAGCTGCTATGAAATGAGTAAATGGAGTTTAGCAGATAAACTCGTCATGATGACATCTCATTGCTAACATGGACCTGCGGTTAAAGTAACTATACTGCTATGCTTGATAAGAGATGAAAATCATCAGCAGGATTTTGGAAAGCCGGTCACTAACAGGGAGGCAGATTGTGATACTGCCTTCATGTCTAAGAATGCCAAGAATGCAGCTAGAGCCACTGCTGATATGAGCAGTGGTTATAATGTGTGGTTAAGATGAATAAAGCTTCTTTTAGGTGCATTAATCATCCCCCTGTTCTTGATGGTGCTTGCATGACAGCATGTTCCTGGGCATCCAAAGGAGATCAGAGAGACCTAGGAACAACCCAAGTAAGTGTAGAAGTCTCTGAGCTGAAGCAGCCTTCTTCTTAAAACATTTCTCTTGAGGAAGGTCAGAAGATCACAGAGTTAATCTCAAACGATTGCATGTAGATTATACAGGCCTACATGCTATTGCAGTTCCAAAGCAGTGAGTGTAGACAGTATAATGAATTTTGTAGTAGGAACTCAGTATGTTCACCCTGGAGGAGACGAGGAGAAAGGGAAACATGATAACCAAACATGCTACAGTGCCAGGGGTAGTGTGGGGGTGCCAACCTGAAGAGGTAGGATGAGGAGGGGAGGGACCAGATTTATTGTAGATAAAAAGAAGGAACCAATCACATAAAAGTTGTTGGATGAATGAAATACTTCTGCAGAGAACTGTAGGCCCATTGAAGCTTTCAGGAAGGCAAGAAATCATGATGGAGAGAAGTGGGAGCAGCTCCGCTACAACACTAGGTGTATAAAAAAGGTAAACTGGATGGACTGATTCTACACTGAATTGACCTAGCCAAGCTCTCGTGTTAGAATGTGGTTAGGAAATGAAGCAAAGCTGTTAAAAGTGTGTCAGAGGTGCTCTTCAGAACAAAACTAGGAATATGTAATGATTAACCTTTTATGAAATTTTGATCTGGTGATGTCATCAAAATCTTCTTTAAATCTGTACTCTTATACATTTTGTTCGTTATTCTTTATTTAATTTCAGCTTTTAGTTTCTATTTCTCTTTGTATGTTTATTTACAGTTTTAATCTGGTTGCATAGTAATTAGGCATATGCATTTCAGCATCTCTAATTGATTTATTGACTGATCATAAGTAGCCTAATGTCTTCTACTGGAAAAGTATCCAAATTATCACGATGCTTGTTAGCAGAATATGTTCATCACAGTCATTGGTGCAGCACTAAGCCTTGGGACTCTGACTCCTGTGATACTGATCAGGAAAAAGTGGTCCATGTGGGCCACCCTCCCCTCTACCAATGCCTTGATTCAGATTCTGAAGACCATCTTATCATCAGTTTTGGCTCCTGAGGACCTATCATCTGGGGACACACTGTACAGGATGAAAGAGTCTATCAATGGGAATCTAGAGAGTTCTCCCAGGCTGAGAATAGTCTCAGAAGGTGTGTGAGCCTGTGTGAGCCCAGACTCGTGGCAATTCCTCTAGTTTGTGTTGTTGTGGATGATGTGTTTGCTGACACATCTTTGTGGTTTGATTCCCTTCCCCTTGCTCCTAAGAAGTCAGACTGCTTCAGACTGCTTCCACTGGGTGCTGCACACCCACAGACATCTTTACAAGAACCCAATGATGACCCAGCTGTGATCTCTCTGGAGTCCAATAAAGAAGCCTGTGGGCCTGCATCCAAGAAACATTTGCCAAATTATAGTAAAAGTCAGATACTGGACTGATTTGGCAAGAAAACATACACTTATGTTACCCTGGCCATGAGAGCTCTCAGCTGTCAGTTGCATATGCTCAAACACATTGAGTCTGTATAGAAACAGATTAAAATCAAGGCAGATGGGATTCAGGAGAACAGCATCAAGAGGGACATTCAGGAACTGCCCAGTGTTAGCCTCACAGTGTCCAGACTCTCACTCAAATGTGGCTAAGATGCTCCAGATGTATTCTGCATGGCAGAAGCTAAGGGATTCATAACCAGGAGATATGCCTGGCTGAGGAAACAATTCTTTTCAGTGCATGTTAAACCTGAACATCTTAATGCCCCTTTGGACGAGAAGTTTCTCTTTATACCTCCTCCTGATAAACTGCTGGAGAAGGGGAAGATTAGGGAGATCTCTGCCTCCCCCCACCACCGAGATACAACAGCAATTATCCTACTAAGTCTTGCCCCCTCCCTGAAGACAACTCTAAGCAACTAAGGGGGAAAAGACCAAGTTACAGAAATGTGGCAACACGACAACCAGACTAGACTTGGGAATCCATGGACTCAAAGCCCATCAGGGAGCAGCTGTGAATGAATATTCTGAGCACATGTCTCTCAAATTCCATCCCAACTCTATGCCTCCTCCCTCAATTACCTAATCAAAATCTAGGAGACAGTCTTCCTTCTTCTTTTCAGCATGGCAATAAATCACTCAGGACAAATGGGTTTTCATAGACGAAGACTACTTCTTTGTAACTATAGATGATTCTCTGTCCCCTTCTTAGAGATTACTTCAGTCCAAAAACAACAAAGACATCTTATTCCCAATTAAATTCAGATCCTCCAACAACAAGGGTCTCAATGTATTCCCACTGATAGAGGCAGGCACAGCGTTTTACTCAAGGCTCTTCCTAGCCCCCAGGGAGGAAGGATTATGGAGACCCATTTTATAGCCCCTTCCAGACTAAACAAACTTCTAGCGGTACCCATCTTCAGGATTACTCTTCAGTTACTATTATGTCGCATCATGCCAGACGGCAGATTTGAATGATGCCTGCCTTAAATTTCCAGTTAAACAGGAACACACACAATTCATATGCTTAAAAGCTGGGAGATCCCACTGGCAATTTTGTGCCTTAACATTTGGCTTGTCTGCTGCATCTAGAATATTCCCCAATTGCTTGTCACCCATCACAGCCTTCTGCAGGTCCAGAGGAATGCTCAGCTATATCTATATGGACAACTGTCTGATTCAAACAGCATCGCTAGAGGGGCTGCATGGAGCCATGCAAATCACCATGGAATATATTCAGAAAGTAGGTCTAATCCTATCCTTGCAGAATTGCGGTGCAACTTTGGGATCTGACATGAGAACTACAGCTGTCACCTATAGCCTTTTACATCCCAGGGCAAGAGAACTTTCTAGGGGATAATCTTAGAAGACCCTTACTGAACCCAGAATAATGGATGTCAAAAAAAGAGATCTTTCTCAATCTTGTACACCTGTGGTGTGTGCCAGAGGATGACTTTCTTGCATCACCCCAATACAGACAACTGAGCAAGTGCTGTTTCAGAACCCCTCAGAGAGAGGCATGGAGGACAGTTGCCTTCTTCTTCTCTTGGACAAGTCACTTTCTATATGCTTTCCCTCCATTACCCATCATCCCCTAGGTACTTCAGAAAATCAGGAAGATGGGCCAAAGATGATCATGATTACATCACACTGGCCCAGACAATACTGGTTCTCCCTTCTGCTTTCCCGTAGTGAGGAAGGGAAAGGGAGGATCACATACTTGCCACTCTGTATGGACCTTCTTTCTTAGAAGACAGGTTTGCCATTCACTCAAATCCACAAAAAAATTTAACCTCACAGTTTGAATGTTTTGTCCTTGATCCTTGCTAGACTTTAATTTACTGGGGACATGATTTCTGTACTGAAACAAGCCACAACACCAAGTACCAGGAAGTCATATCTTGCTAAGTAGAAAATGCTTTAATTTGGTGCTGCTTAAAGGGGTTACTTCCTATGGCAGTGATTTTAGCAGAGGTTCTGGAATATTTATCCTGACTGTACAAGGAAGGTTTCTCCTATTTCTCCATCAAGGCACCCCTCACCAACTCTTATCCTAACATAACATGGTTTCTTAAGTGGATGTTGCATCTCAGAACTCCCAGGAAACACCCCACCTGTACTTGGGGCCTTAACTTTGTTTCAGAGAAGCCTACTGTGCCCCTGTTTAAACCAGCTGCCTCTGCTCCCATCAACATTATGACTTGGAAGGCAACTCTTGTCTCCCTTTGACTTCAGCTGGGTGTATTTCTATATTACAAGCATTCTACAAGGAGCCTTTCCTGATCTTCCATAAAGACAGGATCACCATCAGAACCAATCCTTCCTTCATGTCTAAGGTTGTATCAGAGCTCTCCCTCAACCTGGTCATTCATTTGCCATTCTTCTTTCCAAACCCCTAAAGCAAGGGAAAAAGAATCTCCCATTCTCAGGATGTGCCCAGACAACTGAGATTATACTTGCACAGAATAAGATTTCCTAACAGGAAAGGCCAAATCCT